>NC_089796.1:52052898-52097898 GCF_040412425.1 Macrobrachium rosenbergii
TTTATTACATCATCAAGGAATCTGTTAAATAATGAATAAATTTACTCTAAAAATTGCTCTAAAAATCAATAAAATTCATAAAATACAGCACAGTTTGAATACAAGATAAAAAAAAAAAGACGAAAGCAAAATCAAAGACCGCTAACCAGCCTTATACCAAGAAGGCAGAAGACAGAATGCATAAATAAAAAGTTAACTCAGGTACAGCTGAGTGGAGGAGGTCTGGGTATTTAACTGGGGAACTAGTTTTTTAATAAATAATGATTCCAGGATAGGCAGTTCCCATGCATTAGTTGTTTGGCCTATGATACAGAAATCATTACTATCAATATATGTTTTACAAATTTTTGAATGGCCTCTTATGCTTGAATGCTCGGGATTGGAGAGCCTACAGCCAGTCCGAAAACTTAATCCCCAGTTAAATACCCAGACCTCCTCCACTCAGCTCTACCTGAGTTAACTTTTATTTATGCATTCTGTCTTCTGCCTTCTTGGTATAAGGTTGGTTAGCGGTCTTTGATTTTATTTTGCTTTTCGTCTCAGTTTTTTTATCTTGTATTCTAACTGTGCTGTATTTTATGAATTTTATTGATTTTTAGAGCAATTTTTAAAGTAATTTCATTCATTATTTAACAGACTCTCTGGTGATGTAATAAATTTATTTATTACGAAACATTGGAAATGAAGAATTATACTGAGATTAGTACGTTTCCATGGTCCACCTTCGCGCTGATATACATACACACACACACACACACACACACACACACACACACACACACACACACACACATATATATATATATATATATATATATATATATATATATATATATATATATATATATATATATATATATATATATATATATATATATATGTGTGTGTGTGTGTGTGTGTGTATATATATATATATACCTTTGGGAGAGAATGAATGTAGTGGCAAAATGATGTCACTTAAAGTTAAGTGACTGAAAAACTATATCAGTATTTTTACTCAACCACGGATCTACTTATTTTCAATATTAATGGAGATCTGGTAAAGAAATGGAGTTTTTCAATATATATACACACACACGGGCGCGTACGCACGCACACACACACACACACACACACACACACACACATATATATATATATATATATATATATATATATATATATATATATATATATATATTATAAGAAAGAGAGAGAGAAAGTTTTTGTACTTAAATATGGTTATACTTTCAACCTCACCTATTCCGTTTTTAGTTTTCTGTAAAAGACAACTATTGTGACGGCTTTGTTTGTCCGTCCGCACTTTTTCTGTCCGCCCTCTGATCTTAAAAACTATTGAGGCTGCAGGGTTGCAAATTGGTATGTTGATCATCCATCATCGAATCAGTGATATAGGACCAACAAAACAGGCCACCACCGGACCGTGGCTGAATTTCATTGGCCGCGGCCAAGAATTTCATGGGCTGTGTGTGAGGCCACCACCGGATATGGCTGAGTTTCATGGGCCGTGGCTGAAAGTTTCATATAGCATTATACGCTGTACAGAAAACTCGATTGCACCGAAGAAACTTCAACGCATTTTTTACTTATCATTGTTCAGATGCATATCAGCATTTTTCGTTTTTTTTCTATAACATGATCATCAGTCGTTGCTACCCTCTCCCATATCAATACAATCAAATTCGTGCTTGTTTCCTTTTAAAAGCAAACATGTAATTGTTCATTATCAACATCATTAGTGTGTTTATTGTGATAAAATTCAAGCAACATTTCTGGATAATTTATCATGATGTAAATGAATTAAAAATCCGTCTGCTCTTACTTAACTGCGAGTAAAGCGGTTTCCTCTAAACTAACCTCCAGGAAAAACAAAATGAAAATGAGCTGAACCCCTACATATTTTTCAATAACATTTTAGTTACAATTTAGAGTCTTATAATTATCGAATCTAACTACCTGCCAAGGGTATGTGGCTGTATCTGAGACCTGCTACCCACATTTTTTAATATCAGAGATTGTCAAAGTTATAGCTGAATTGAAGACCTTCTACTCATATTTATGGCTATCACAAGCTCAAAACTTTAGCTGAATGTAAGACTTACTACTCATATTTATGGCTATTGCAGGCTCAAAGCTCTAGCTGAATGTAAGGCCTACTACTCATATTTGTGGCTATTGCAGGCTCAAAGTTCTAGCTGAATGCAAGACCTACTACTCATATTTATGGCTATCAAAGCCTCAAAGCTCTAGCTGAACGTAAGAACTATTACTCATATTTATGGCTATCACAGGCTCAAAGATCTAGCTGGATGTAAGCCCCTACTACTCATATTTATGACTATCGCAGGCTTAAAGATCTGGCTGAATGTAAGGCCCACTACTCATATTTATGGCTATCACAAGCTTAAAACTTTAGCTGAATGTAAGTCCCACTACTTATATTTATGGTTATTGCAGGCTCAAAAATCTAGCTGAATGTAAGACTTACTACTCATATTTATGGTTATCGCATGCGCCAAGCTCTAGCTGAGTGCAAGACCTACTACTCATATTTATGGCTATCGCAGGCTCAAAGCTCTAGCTGTATGCAAGACCTATAAGACCTAATACTCATATTTATGGCTATCACATGCTCAAAGCTCTAGCTGAATGTAAGCCCTACAGCACTACTCATATTTATGGCTATCACAGGCTCAAAGCTTTAGCTCAATGCAAGACCTACTATTCATATTTATGGTGAATGCAAGACCTACTACTCATATTTATGGCTATCACAGGCTCAAAGCTCTAGCTGAATGCAAGACCTACTACTCATATTTATGGCAATCTCGGGCTCAAGGCTCTAGTTAAATGCAAAACCTGCTACTCATATTTATGCCTATCGCAGGCTCAAAGCTCTAGCTGAATACAAGACCTACTACTCATATTTATGTCTATCATGGAATGAAAGCTCTAACTGAATACAAGACCTACTGCACATATTTATGGTTATAACAGGCTCAAAGCTCTAGCTGAATGCAAGACCTACTGCTCATATTTATGGCTATTACAGGCTCTAAGCTCTAGCTTAATGCAAGGCCTACTACTCATATTAATGGCTATCAAGGGCTCAAAGCTCTAGTTAAGTGCAAGACCTACTACTCATATTTATGGCTATCACAGTCTCAAAGATCTAGATGAATGTAAGACCTACTACTCATATTTATGGCTATCGCAGGCTCAAAGCTCTAGCTGAATGTAAGACCCACTACTCATATTTATGGCTATCAAAAGCTCAAAACTTTAGCTGAATGTAAGACCCACTACTCATATTTATGGCTATCACAGGTTCAAAGCTCCAGCTGAATGTAAGACCTATTACTCATATTTATGGCTGTTGCAGACTGAAAGCTCTAGCTGAATGTAAGACCCATTACTCATATTTATGGTTATCGCAGGCTCAAAGTTCTAGCTGAATGTAAGACCTACTACTCATATATATGGCTATCGAAGACTCAAACCTCTAGCTGAATGCAAGACCTACTACTCATATTTATGGCTATTCACAAGCTCAGAGCTGTAGCTGAATGTAAGACCTACAGTACTACTCATATTTATGGCTATCACAGGCTCAGAACTCAAACTGAATGCAAGAACTACCACTCATATTTATGACTATTGCAGGTCTCATAGCTCTATCTGAATGCAAGACCTACTACTCATATTTATGGCAATCTCAGGCTCAAATCTCTAGTTAAATGCAAAACCTGCTACTCATATTTATGGCTATTGCAGTCTCGAAGCTCCAGCTGAATGCAAGACCTACTACTCATATTTATGGCTATCGCACGCTCAAAGCTCTAGCTGAATACAAGACCTACTACTCATATTTATGACTATCACAAGCTCAAAGCTCTAGCTGAAAGCAAGACCTACTGCTCGTATTTATATCTATCACAGGCTCAAAGCTCTAGCTGAATGTAAGACCTAATACTCACATTTATGGCTATCACAGGCTCCAATCTCCAGCTGAATGCAAGACCTACAACTCATATTTATGGCTATCAAATTCTCAAAGCTCTAGCTGAATGCAAAACCTACTACTCATATTTATGGCTATTGCAAGCCTCAAAGCTCTAGCTGAACACAAGAACTACTACTGATATTTATGGCTATCACAGGCTCAAAGCTCTAGCTGAATGCAAGAACTACTACTGATATTTATGGCTATCACAGGCTAGCTGAACACAAGAACTACTACTGATATTTATGGCTATCACAGGCTCAAAGCTCTAGCTGAATGCAAGAACTGCTACTCATATTTATGTCTATCGCAGGCTCAAAGCTCTACCTCAGTGAAAGACCTACTACTCATATTTATGGCTATCGCACGCTCAAAGCTCTAGCTGAATGCAAGACCTACTACCCATATTTATGGCTATCACAGGCTCAAAGCTCTAGCAGAATGCAAGACCTACTACTCATATTTATGGCAATCTCAGGCTCAAGGCTCTAGTTAAATGCAAAACCTGCTACTCATATTTATGGCTATCGCAGTCTCAAAGCTCCAGCTGAATGCAAGACCTACTACTTACATTTATGGCTATCGCAGGTTCAAAGCTCTAACAGAGAGTAAGACCTACTACTCATATTTGTGGCTATTGCAGGCTCAAATCTCTAGATGAATGTAAGTCCTACCACTCATATTTATGGCTATCGCAGGCTCAAAGCTCTAGCAAAATGCAAGACCTACTACTCATATTTAAATCTATCACAGGCTCAAAGCTCTAGCTGAATGCAAGACCTACTACTCATATTTAAATCTATCGCAGGCTCAAATCTCTAGCTGAATGCAAGACCTACCACTCATATTTATGGCTATCGCAGCTCAAAGCTCTGGTTGAATGCAAGACCTACTACTCATATTTATGGCTATCGCAGTCTCAAAGCTCAAGCTGAATGCAAGACCTACAACTCATATTTATGGCTATCGCAGCTCAAAGCTCTAGCTGTATGCAAGACCTACTACTTACATCTATGGCTCTAGCTGAATGTGACCTACTACTCATATTTATGGCTACAAGCTCAAAGCTCTGAATGCAAGCTACTCATTTATGGCAGCTCAAAGCTCTAGCTGTATGCATGACCTACTACTTACATCTATGGCTATCGCAGGCTCAAAGCTCTAGCTGAATGTAAGACCAACTACTCATATTTGTGGCCATCGCAGGCTCAAAGCTCTAGCTGAATGTAAGATCTACTACTCATATTTACGGCTATCGCAGGCTCAAAGCTCTAGCTCAATGCAAGACCTACTACTCATATTAAAATCTATCACAAGCTCAGAGCTCTAGCTGAATGCCAGACCTGCTACACATATTTAAATCTATCTCAGGCTCAAAGCTCTAGCTGAATGCAGGACCTACTACTCATATTTATGGCTATCACGGGATCAAAGCTCTAGCTGAATGCAAGACCTACTACTCATATTTATGGCTATCACAGTCTCAAAGCTCTAGCTGAATGTAAGACCTACTACTCATATTTATGGCTATCACTGGCTCCAAGCTCTAGCTGAATGCAAGACCTACTACTCATATTTATGGCAATCACGGGATCAAAGCTCTAGCTGAATGCAAGGCCTACCACTCATATTTATGGCTATCACAGTCTCAAAGCTCTAGCTGAATGTAAGACCTACTTCTTATATTTATGGCTATCACTGGCTCCAAGCTCTAGCTGAATGCAAGACCTACTACTCATATTTATGGCTATCTCAGGCTCCAAGCTCTAGCTGAATGCAAGACCTGCTACTCATATATATGGATATCACAGGCTCAGAGCTCTGACTGATTGCAAGACCTACTACTCATATTTATGGCTATCACAAGTTCAAAGCTCTAGCTGAATGTAAGACCTACTACCCATATTTATGGCTATCGCAGTCTCGAAACTCCAGCCGAATGCAAGACCTACAACTCATATTTATGGCTATCAAAGGCTCAAAGCTCTAGCTGAATGCAAAACCTACTACTCATGTTTATGGCTATTGAGGGCTCAAAGCTCTAGCTGAATGCAAGACCTACTACTCATATTTTTGGCTATCGCAGGATCAAAGCTCTAGGTGTCTGCAAGACCTAGTACTCATATTTATGGCTATCACATACTCAAAGCTCTAGCTGAATGCAAGACCTACTACTCTTATTTAAATCTATCATAGGCTCAAAGTTCTAGCTGAATGCAAGACCTACTGCTCATATTTAAATCTATCGCATACTCAAAGCTCTAGCTGAATGCAAGACCTACTACTCATATTTATGGCTATCACGGGATCAAAGCTCTAGCTAAATGCAAGACCTACTACTCATATTTATGGCTATCGTAGTATAAAAGCTCTAGCTGAATGTAAGACATACTGCTCATATTTATGGCTATCATAAGCTCAAAGCTCTAGCTGAATGCAAGACTTACAACTCCTATTTATGGCTATTGCAGGCTCAAAGCTCTAGCTGAATGGAAGACCTACTACTTACACCTATGGCTATCGCAGGCTCAAAGCTCTAGCTGAATGTAAGACCAACTACTCATATTTATGGCTATTGCAGGCTCAAAGCTCTGGCTGAATGTAAGACCTAGTACTCATATTTATGGCTATTGCAGGCTCAAAGCTCTAACTGAATGCAAGACCTACTACTCATATTAAAATCTATCACAAGCTCAAAGCTCTAGCTGAATGCAAGACCTGCTACTTATATTTAAATCTATCTCGGGCTCGAAGCTCTAGCTGAATGCAAGACCTACTACTCATATTTAAATCCATTGCAGGCTCAAATCTCTAGCTGAATGCAAGACCTACTACTTATATTTATGGCTATCACTGGCTCCAAGCTCTAGCTGAATGCAAGAACTACTACTCATATTTATGGCTATCGCAGGCTTCAAGCTCTAGCTGAATGCAAGACCTATTACTCATATTTATGGCTATCACAGGCTCCAAGCTCTATATATGGATGTCACAGGCTCAGAGCTCTGGCTGATTGCAAGACCTACTACTCATATTTATGGCTATCACAAGCTCAAAGGTCTGGCTGAATGTAAGACCTGCTACTCATATTTATGGCTATCACAGGCTCAGAGCTCTGGCTGACTGCAAGACCTACTACTCATATTTATGGCTATCACAGGCTCAAAGCTTTAGCTGAATGCAAGACCTACTACTCATGCTTATGGCTATCACAAGCTCAAAGGTTTGGCTGCTTGTAAGACCTACTTCTCAT
Organism: Macrobrachium rosenbergii; assembly: GCF_040412425.1. NCBI lineage: Eukaryota > Metazoa > Arthropoda > Malacostraca > Decapoda > Palaemonidae > Macrobrachium > Macrobrachium rosenbergii. The sequence goes on from NC_089796.1 coordinate 52,060,155, forward strand.
ATTTATGGCTATCGCAGACTCAAAGCTCTAGCTGAATGTAAGACCTGCTACTCATTTTTTACTCTCATAGACTGTCAAAGCTCTATAAATTTTCTAAGAGAATTTCAGAGTTTCTGAACTAAATTTTCCTTTTTCCTCACGTCCAAACACTAGATTTGTCGCGTCCGTTTGCCATGGGTACCAGTCGAAAAAACAATTTTCTGCTCTCAAAATTAGTGTGATTATTTGCAATAGATTTGGCGTCCTAACAGTTCATTTTAGCTGCTAACGATGAAACATTAAAAAGAAAACGGTAGATTAGCCCCAAGACTAGAAGACATTTCTCCCTTGCTTAATCGGTACAAATCAGTGCCTTCAGTCATTGTCACAGACTCTGACGGCCGAACTTTACGTCAGTCATGTTTTATTGTCAAGGGAATAATAAATGTATGATACATACGAGATTAGAATGGGTAGCCTACACTGAATGGAAAATAGACCCAATAAAGGCATTTGTACCTAATCCAAAGTTTTATCATCAAAGTAACTAAAAGAGATAAAAATCTAAGAGAGATCCCGAAACATTATTTGCTGCCTGTAATCCACCCGTTATCAAACTCGAGATTGTATGTCCTAAGGAAAAAGATTTATTTCATTCTTTAAAAATGCAACAACTAAGTCAGAGTTTCTGGAATGGAATAATATAATCAACTAAGTAATATAATATAACATCATCAACTAATTAATAATTTCTCAGGTATTGTTCCTGTTCATCTTCAGTCAGACTCCTGGAAATTTAGAATTTTAAATTGAGAATAATGAAATATGTCATGTGAGTAAGCTATAAATAACTAGATATGTTGGTGGTTTGAATTCATAAGAACGATTTCCTCAAATCTGGCCACATTTTTCATTTTTCGACTGACACAGTACACGCGGTAACAGTGAAAATGACTAACAAAACCCTGTTTTCATTCCAGCAGGCTTGGGTCCTCATTTCCGTAAGGAATAAATCAATGTCTATTCCAGGCCTCTTCCTTACAAGGAGGATTTTGCGACCTTTAAAGAACCTCTAATACTACTATTAATTCAAAAGACTGAACTTTCATCATATGTTTCAATTGACCTTTGGAAACGATAACAAACCAGCATTTGTGCGGATGAGTCATCGATTTCAGTCCAAAAAGTATTAACCCTATTAGGTGCTCGTGCATGTCCCGCCCATGTCTTTTTTGGTGTTCTTTTGATGGTGATTAGTTGTCGGTTGTTGCAGTGTCTCCAAAGCAACACAACCAACTCGATCACGGCAAATTGATGAGATGTAATAGAGATTTGTGATGATTGTTTTGCTCGCTCTTTGCAAATCTGCAGTAAACTGCCTCTCGTATGATAACAGCCTATTATTATTTATGATTGCTATTGCACAATAAACGAAGAAAAAATAGATTTATAATACTTATCCGCATTTTGCCTTCGCAATTAACCAATAACACAATTTTAGTCTGTCGTCAATGCATAAATGTTCCTTCCTCATGCAAAACTGTCATAAATTCCCACTGAAATAATGGCTACCTGATCTCGGGAATCTCAGACAGATAAACTTGAAGCTGAGCACAACAACACCATATCTCTAATTAGTAACTTGAAATCTGCCTCAGTTCTGGTCATTATCAAAAACCAATAACAAGACATGGGAATGATAAGATTAATATTCTAAATTTTCATCAGTTTATTACTGTCATCGGTGCAAAAGGGAATTACTCGGTGAGAGTGTTCAATAGTTGTTTAAAAGTTCAGTTGTCACAAATTCATCTTGAGACGAGTAGGTTCAAGTGTAAAAACATCTTTCCTTCAACAATCTACATACAGCTGTCAATTAATGGAGAGCCATCTAAGTCTGCTCTTATTAGACTGAAAAGATAATTATACTTAAGCTCTTGAATATATTTCCTTACCTTTTCCATTCTTTAAGCATTCAACATTATATTGTTTATTTTTATTTCTTACGTATATATTAATTCCTTGTTTTAGAATAATTTCCAGCATTATGATCATGACTCCATATGAGTGTTGAAACGTCAATAAACTATGAACATAATTCTAGACAGCTCTTCATCTTCAGAACCACTTATGAATATGTTGGTCACCTGAGAGCTTATAGATGTTGAAGTGCCAGGAGAAAAAGTACACAAGAGAGAGAGAGAGAGAGAGAGAGAGAGAGAGAGAGAGAGAGAGAGAGAGAGAGAGAGAGAGAAGAGACGTAACATGCGTATGTACTGTATATGCGATTTCAACTTATCCCCCACTGAAAATCATAAATTCTGATATAAGAAATAAAAGGAAATAAAAATACATAACATACATACATACATACATACATACATACATACATACATACATACATACATACATACATACATACATACATATTTACATATATACATACATGCATACATACATACATATATATATGTGTGTATATTTATGTATAAATGTAAATTTATATAAATCTCTTAAAGGATGCATGCATCAGTGGAATCGCTTAGATATCGAATATAATATCATTTCCGTTTCTTAAACTTCGACAGAGATCTGAATTTCAGTAGAACCATATCTATCTATTTGGCTATCTGGCTATCCATTTGTATATATATATATATATATATATATATATATATATATATATATATATATATATATATATATATATATATATATATATATATATACACACACACACACACACACACATATATATACACACACACACACACACACACACACACATATATATATATATATATATATATATATATATATATATATATATATATATATATATATATATATATATATATATATATATATATATATATATATATATATATATATATATATATATATATATAGTAATAATAATAAAAAAAAACTCCAAGACTGTATCAGTAGCGGGTCTTTCCTACAGGATTTTCTAATATGGAGGTTTTTGAAAAGAACAAGTCGTTCATCACAGGTATCAAACATCATGGCTGATATTAGGAACCAGCGTCAAGGAAGGAAAGCGACGGAAGATTCTGCTCTATGTTCATCGGAATCTATGTTTACAAGACACTCACCTATCTTCATTGACGTGGTGCAGTCGATTACATGGCCACATCTTATCTGGAACAAAGAGAAAAACTGTTGATCTTGAATCAATATAAAAATATATTAGTTGGTTATGAACGTTTAGATTAAAGGAAAAGTTATATGACAAAAACCTGAGGATATGACCAGCAACTTCTTGAAGGGAATAAGTGATTTACCTGAATTGTAAATAGCAATGCCAAATAATATAAAGTCGGCATTACCCGAACCAATAATAAATTTTGTCAGTGATAGAACAACACCAATCCTAAGGGCATTTCAAAAATTCTTGTGTTAGTCTTAATATGATATGGAGCATTGTTCACACTTGTAATTCCTGATTCCCATTGTGGCATGTTTAACCAAACAAAGGACTTTTCTCCTTGCACATACTCTCGTCCCCTAAAATCGAATCAGTCCAACACAACCTTTGAGCTGACTGCACATCTTGTATGCAAACATAACGACTGTACGGGGAGCTGCTAGCGGTGTTTGGTGCCGTGCCCAGATTTAACTTGAGTTCATGCCGAGGGGACAGACATTCTTCAGGAGGAAAAGATATCCCATCCACATGGAAAGAAGTGGATTTTATTGGTCACTGTACTGAAACAGACTGTATTAGCCACACCATTAATAAATTTTGGATAGCCTACATCTTGTCAGAGTGAATGAATATTGGATCATGACGAAGAATCAGCGTCATGGGAGACAGCGACATTGTCAACATCGACGAATCTTGATGTGGAAGAAAACAATATTCTGGTCACCTTTTCTCTGAGAATATCTGTCTTTGGTGGCATTGAAATAAAATTAAAAACCTTTTTGTGATAGCTGGCCGCCTGAATAAGCCACGTAATTGTGCATAATAAATTCTACTGATTCAAAGGATAAGTTTTCCCTAAATCGATGATAATAAGTAATTGCTGCTGCAGTACTGAACTTCCTGAAAAATATAGGCCCAAACTAGTTATCCACTTAGAAAACTTTGCTTGTGGCTACGACCATTTTGCTCATCCGAAAATATGAATGTCTCTGGTAAGATATAAATGAATGGATTCTTCGTCCAGGAAACAAAGTAATGTTGTTGATAATATTTCGCTCGTGATTTGTTTTAACACAACTCTGAAGACAAGAATTCGTAGTGCTTCTCTACTGAAACGGCGAGCTTCGTGTAAGTCGGTCATTCAGAAAGTTCTAAGCACCACCCCAAAACAGCACAAGAAAGTTCGTGCATTATCTTTTAATATAGTCCCCCGACTTCGGTGTACTTTTATTCCATCAAAGGAGGTTGCTTGGTAGGCCTCCAAAGACTCCACCGTACTGAAAAAGACAATGCTTACGGCACTTGGGCTTAGGAAACAGGTAAAAGTTATACGGTGTCAGGTAAGGTTAGCTGTTTCAGTCAATTCCACCTGTAGGCTACCGTGTGAACAGGAAAGTGTCTTGGAGGAATAGTTCTCCCCCGTAGTTTATACTGATTCCCTTTATTTAACTATTTAATTTTGATGCGTGATGATCTGCATAAGTGGTTTAACCATTTTCTAATTGTCATCATGATATCCCATACAGAATCTCAGACCATGGCGGCCACCACATTACCTAGAGTTGTCGTTTGCCAGATATTTATTTCAGTAGGAGAACCATGGTGTTTCCTTTGCTTCCTTTGAGGATCAAAGTGGCAAATCTTCGGCTTATTTCTGGAGGAGAAATAGAAAATCTCAGACCTAGAGGCGAGTCTTCCCGTTAAATCTGATTTGACTAAAGCGGTGAAATTAACACCTGAATTTAATGAAGGCGACGTAGATTAACTTTTCTGCATTCTGAAGACATTGTTTCTAGTACGCGTTGGCCAATAGAACAGCGGGGCTTGTTGGTCAAGCTAAATTAAAGAGCAGAGCAGCAGTGACAGTTGGCCATTAGTATGAGAAAGGAATTATGAAAAGTTGAAAAGAGCAATTTTAGAATCTTACTTCTTTACTGTTGAAGGATATAACAACAGTTTTAGACAGTAATTCAAAACTCAAAATCAATCTTGGTATGAATTTGTCAATTTGTTCAATAAATGGATCACAGCAGCGCAAGTTGATAGGGTAGAAAGTCTTGTATACAAATCTGATTGTGACTGAAGAATCATGAAAAAGCTGCCATAGAATATCAGATTCAATATACGTGATTAGGAGGAATGGGATCTTTAAAATGGAGCCATAGTAGCTGATTATAATATTTCATTGATACACCCGACACACAAAGATCCATCTGTAAAACAAGGCAAAGCAACTTTTGGGTACTAGCCAGAAAGAGCAAGCTCAACCTTGCACCTACTCTAAGCAACCTGGTCATAGCATTTCTGAATGCACAGGCCCCACTTGTAACAATTCTAAATTTTTTTTACTGATAAGCACCAGTCCCTATACCCTGGTAAATTTGAGACCCTAAAAGTAGTTCTAAAGGTCAGCGACTTAGCATTGCTCTTCTCTCGATGTTGAACACTTATTGGATAATTATATCTGTGAGGCAGCATAACTCTCCCTAACAGTAAACGTCCAATAAAAGTTAGGATTTTACATGACACTGGTTCCACTCAAAGTATGACTATACGTAATATTGCTTGAAAACAAAGCGTGCTGTAAAGGATTTAATTTAAGTAACACCACACTTTGACTCTGCTTGTAAATATATCACTAACTGTGTAATTATATCACTGGTGATATGATAATGGCAGTTATCAATACGGCATTAACTATTGAGATTATTCATGCCCTGCATAATAATGATTCGGCTAGCCCAAACCCGCTATTTAACCTTGTTGTACATAGGCCTTCAAAGAATGGATGCATGAAAGCAGCTGATACTGTTGACAGTAAAGAAGGCGAGAAAGCAAAATGAAACAGAATTTGTAACTGAAAGGCAAGATAACATTCAGTTGTCTGGAAATGTCAAGTCTACTGTAAGTGTGTTCATGTAGTAACCAGAGCAAGAGCTAAATTATTTAAGGATTCAGAATCATTACAAAATTCACAAATTTCATGCGAACCTCAAGATTTGAAAAAGCTACAACAGGAAGATCAAAACATTATTCGATGCACTTGAAGCATCAGGTAATACTAAAGGTCATAAGGTTCCTGGATATTACTTTGATAATGGTATTTTGTTCAGACTGCACAGACCTAGGAAACTGGCCAGTAGGACACATCGGCTGAAAAAGAACCACTTGTTATACTTTTGCCCCTGAGAACGCAAATACTGAGCGCAGCACATCGAGCAGAACCGCATTTGGGAATTACTAAAACTCATAATAAAATAACTAATGATTTTCCTTTGCCCAAAAGTGAAACAGGATGTGGTAGAATTTGTGAAACAATGTCACCTATGTCAGGTAGCAGGGGATCCCAATGAAACCATTCCAAAAGCTCCTTTAAATCCATTTTTTTTCTCGTGAACTTTTTACCAAGATTGTTATTGACTGTGTTAGACCATTACCGCAAACAAGCCATGGTAATTACTATATTTTAAGTTAAGTACACCTCTGCCAGATAACCTATTGTTGTCCCTCTTCGTAACATCTCTGCTAAGACGATTGTAAAACAATGAAAATTTACAATATCTATGGTTTAATTAAAGATACAAAGCAACCGGGGAACTAATTTCACCAGAAATCTATTTAATCAAGTGCTTAGGAAATTCGGTATAAAGCATACTCTAGCATCCCCATGCTATCCTGAATCATAGGGAGCTTAGAAAGAAACCATCAGACTCTGAAATAATTGCTTAAGAAATTCCGTGTGGAGACAAGAGAAGAATGGGGCGAAAGTTTAGACATACTGTTGCTCACAATTACAGAAGTTTCAAATGAATCTTTGGGTATTTCCCCCTTTGAAATGTTATACTGATATAAATTTAGGGGCCTCTGCAAATCTTCAAGGACTAAATAACCCAAACTTTGAATAAGTAGGTACTGAGCAGTATTTTATTAAACTTTAAAGTACTCTAACTAAAATCAGTTAATTAACAGTCAAGAAGTTATGAAAAGTAATTTTGATAAGAGTAAAGCACGAAAATTCAAAGTACGTGATCGTGTGCATGTTTATTTATTTTCCAGCTAACGTTTCCCTTCTTAAGCGAACGTGTTTAGGACCGGTTATAATCACTAAGTGCATGAATAACAACAATGCCCTAATAGAAAGTCCAGTTTCTTAGTTAAAGAAGTATCATGGAAGAATGCCTGTTGCCCTGCAATATAATTGTGGGTAATAATAAAGTTACAACTCAAGGAAAGATTCCTTCCATCCAAGAGGTTGATTTATACCAGTCTGATCATGAAATTTCTTGGGCAGAGTCTACAAATAATCAGCTACTAAATCATCAGTTTATCTGCAGCATCTTCGCCCTGACCCAGAGCAAAGTTCTGTAATCTAAGAGCAGACTTCTGGAGCAGCAGGAGGTATCTGGGGATGTACCCAACCGCTGCCGTTCGGTTAAGCACAACATTGAACTTTTACCTGCCATACAATCCATAAGGTAATAATACTACAGAGTGAGTCACGAAAAGGATGTGAAAAAGGACAAGAGGAAGTCAATTACATTATTTAATAAAAAGAAAAAAACAGGTTAGCACCTTACAGTTCACCATTTTAGGCTTCACCTTGTTTACTGGTTGTTAAACACAATAGTAAAGTAAAACTTTGCACAGATTTTAGTAAAATGAATAATGTGAGAGTTAAAGACAGTTATCATTTACCAAACGCATAGAAGACATCTTCGTTGCCACTGGTAATACTAAGTATTTACCACAGATATGTTACAAGGCTACTATCAAATTCAACTTTCAGAAAAAGCTAAATTTGCACTTTTTCAATATGTATGGATTTCTTTTGGCATTTCCAATGCTCCTGCTACATTTCAGCAAGCTGTGAATAGCGCTATACAAGACCTGGAGGGCAGTTATGCCTACACCGATGACACTTGTAGTAACAAACTCGTGTGACGAATATGTGGAGCTTCTGGAAGCTCTCTCCAATCGTCTAAAGTAGTTCGTTTAAATATCAACTGTCTAAATCTTCACTTGGAAAAACTAAGACTGATGCTTAGTCCCCTTCTACTCCTGCAAGCAAAAAAAAAAAAAAAAAAAAAAAAAAACATAGTCTGCTTAACATTTGTTTATTCCTTTGAAACTGTAAACTACTTAAAACTTTCTTGGAATACAGCACCTTGCCTTTTTTTTTCAAGTCCCATTTTTTTTTTCAGAGTTTCTGGGGCTTGATATCCGATTTCCATGGTAGTGATATTTTCGCAAAAAAGTTTAAAATTGCTGCAAAACAACACGCCTTTATACGACCCCTCCAGAGTAAAATGATAAAATGATAAAATTGCTAATTTCAATTAACCCCCTCAATTATCAGCAGGGTTGGAACACCAGTGAGACGCTTTGAGAATTTGTTTTTAGCGTTCACCGTGCTTAAGAGATTTGGCAAAAAATCTTGAAATTAGATTGGAAAGTTTCTTAATTGGCAAGTCAGGAAAACCACTTCAATGAATACTTTCCAATTCTCTGGAACTTTTTCACTTTAAACAAAAGTTCATTCAGAAACGTCGACTTGGAGATTTTGATACATTTAAATTTACAAACAAAAAAGCAAAGTTTTCACGAATTAATCCCTTGCATTTGATTTATTTCAAAATGTGTAATTTGGCAAAAATTAGTAAAACACTTTGAGAAATAATTTCTATAGCATCTCCAAGAAAATAGTAATTGCTGGAATACAAAATAGCTGTCTGTGTTTTGGAAATCTATCCGTCTAACACAGTAAGTTTATATTGTTCTTTGAATACCTAAAGTCCTTTGCAAGACTATTTTTCTTTAGTTCTCCATGTTATTGCCAAAACTTCAACGGTGTTATGTTAAGGACTTACTGCAGTTAATCAACAAACAGGAAAACTGAAAGAGGAAGCGAGATATGTGACTCAATAAATGGAATAGCTGAGATTAAAAATCTGTGATAGTAGCAATCTCTCGTCCGTTCGTCTAACACTATCATTTTATTTACGTAGAATCTACTATCACTGTTTATGCTCACTCACAACAGTTTCATGAATTTGCTTTACACTACTGAAAAGACAATTACGTCAGTGCCGCTGTGTTCATTTACTATTTGAGTAAAAGTTTTCGGAGTGGGAATAAACTTCTAAGCTGATAGTAATCTATGTCAAAATTGTTTGCTGGTTCCCGCTTTCATTCTGTACTACTATTCAGTCATTTTAAACAAGAGAAGAATTCTTAACCTTCACATGCTTTTCTCTGATCATATGTTTGTTCAAGGAATGTAAATTTTTGTCACAGATGTACAACTAGCGCACTGGTACCACTCGCTACAAAATGTAGTGTTGGTTTTGGCCTTCTATATTTGCGCTCGTCGAGCTAGACATAAAAATTATTTTCTATGAAGAGGCTTATTCCAAATGATATCACCGTGACATATCACGTTATAATTCGGCGTCGATAACTTATGCATGAGTCCCAATAACTTCAAGGAGCGCTTTCGCTAGTGCACACGGTTGAAGGCTGGGGAAGGTGTGTGTTGAGAGAGAGAGAGAGAGAGAGAGAGAGAGAGAGAGAGAGAGAGAGAGAGAGAGCTGCCAGCGACAGGAAGTCAAAGGCCGGGGTTTATTTCCGTTACAATAGACCCTGGCAGGATTCGCATCTATAGCGGTGCACCCCGCCTCTGTCAACAGTGAAATGACATTTCGTCTAAATTTGCTAGCCAGTGTCAAGGTGCTTCTGATTCTCTCAGCTAGCCTACAGAACGTCTTAAGATAAGAGCGACCAACAACAGTTTAATTTTTTTAAAGGTAGGTTTTGAAGTTATATATATATATATATATATATATATATATATATATATATATATATATATATATATATATATATATATATATATATACAGTATGTATATATATATATATATATATATATATATACATATGTGTATATATAAAGACAAAATCCACGAAGTAAAGAGAAACAGTGAAGTGCTGAGGCCTTTCGACTGTCGTCCTTTACTTAGCAGCTAAGTAAAGGACGACAGTCGAAAGGCCTCGCAGCACTCCAGTGTTTCTCTTCCTTCATGGACTTTGTCGTTATTTATATATTCATCACGTTCCATATTTTTCGTGATTCAGTTATATATATATATATATATATATATATATATATATATATATAAGTATATATAGATATATTTATATATACATATATATCATATATATCCTGAGAGAGAGAGAGAGAGAGAGAGAGAGAGAGAGAGAGAGAGAGAGAGAGAGGCTACATACAAGCAGCATCTGCAACTTGAACCAGGCTCCTCCGAAAGAATCAAAGATCGACAAACAATTGACGGAACTATGAAATTGCCCTGGAAATTTTCAAGGCAATTCCAGCCGAAATCTTTCGTATAATAATAATTACTTTATTTTCAATGGCATCTATCCATTGAAAAATAATGAAATCCTACTGAGATCCTAATGAAATTTATTACAAATGACATCAACAATAATAATGATATAAATTTCATTGACATGTTCATTCAGTTAATGAATTTACCATAAAGTAATGGAATCGGAAACTTCATTCCACTGCCCCCTAAAAAGGATTTGAAGAAATTTCTGAATCATTCCAGTTGCAACGATGTCATGTTTCATGTCATTAAAATGACATTATCAAAACAATGAAATTTTGTGTAGTGTAATGTAATCATGCCCTATTAAAACATTGAATTTTTACAAAACTACGATAAAAAAAAGATATTTGGATTATTACATAAACGTTTGTAAGTTTCATAGGAAATTAAATTTAATTCGCCAATGGAAATTGCCTGGATCGAACCTGTAACAGTATCAGGGCAATGAATTTAGTGAAAGCAAGAAACCAAATGCTACAAAATTCCTCCTCTCCCCTCTGCTCTCTCTCTCTCTCTCTCTCTCTCTCTCTCTCTCTCTCTCTCTGCGTGACGGTGGACATCCTAAACCGAGGTACGGTCTCCTTAACAAGGGACTTCCCTGAATTCGACCCTTCGCGCGGAGCCTTCAGGGAGAGCCAACCTTGCGCGCTCATAAAGCTACTCTGGGTCTCAGTTTGGCAAAATGCAATTCTTTTCATCTTTTTCTCTGATGATCTTAGCTAATAATAACACAAGCGAGAAGCAATAACGAGACAAAATTCTTGTCAAGTTCGTTTTAAGCTAAAAAAGGCTTCAGTTATTTTATCTCGCCGAAGTTTTCATTCCCGTATTGAAACAATTAACACTTGGATTAGCGTTTGCTTAAAAGAAAGAGGAACTTCGTCCTTATGGCTTCAATACATAAAAGCAATTTCTTCCACTTAAAGTAAAAAAAAAAATTCAAGTTGCAGGATAAATATTTTCCATGGTTACATAAAGCCTGATGAGAGCTGAGTCTGCATCACATTTTGAATTACATGTTCTCTTAAATCAATATTATACCGCTGAAAATTGCACCTCGTTTTCAAGAAAAAGGCGACATTTTCTTGGAGGAAGATTAGCTAAGCCTTGTTGCCATTACGCTACTGGAGTACTCATTCATTTACTGTACATGCACAAAGCACAAGGGAACAATTCACTCAAAACTAGCTGAACAATATATATATATATATATATATATATATATATATATATATATATATATATATATATATATATATATATATATATATATATATATATATATATATATATATATATATATACTATATATGTGTGTATATGTATGTATGTATGTATGTATGTATATATATATGCGTGTGTGGGTATGTGTGTATGAATGTGTGTAAGTGTTGTTTTTCGATATGCAGCTTACCTTGTTCCTGCATTACTTCTTAACGGAGGTCACAAAGGCTTTTTTGCATACTATTCAGACTAAACTAACTGCGCACAGTCTCATTTACTTTTATAGATATTCTTTTTTTCTAAGTGAATGGATCAAATATATAAATTCATGGCACGAAAATCATATATATACTTATTAAAACTTTCTATTATGAAACCAAACGCGCTTATGTTAATTAAGTTCTAACTATTTAGGGACTTTAATGAACACCGTAATTGTTTTATCTTTCATGGTATTCATTCAATTTCTTGTTTGACCACCGTCGAATATATATATATATATATATATATATATATATATATATATATATATATATATATATATATATATATATATATATATATATATATCTATGAATTTTATCACATCACCGTGATTCATATACAAGCATTAAGCTACAAACATCCTTTAATGTCCAATTCGCGCTACCTCGGAAATAATATATTTTCATATATGTTTCCCGAAGGGGAATTTTTTAGTTGATGATAAGTTCGTCGTCTCGTGGGCTCCAACCATGGAAGAAAAGAACTCAGGACTACAGTGACGTGATTTTAACCACACGGCCGTGTGGCTAAAATCGCTTCATTGTGAGCTTTCCTGAGTTCTTAGCCTTCCGAGGTTTGAGCGCATGAAACGATGAACTTATTATCAACAAAAATTCCCCTTTTGCAAATAATATGAAAATATATTATTTCAGTCGACTAAAATGATTAAGGGACTGGTTTGTAGCTTAATGCTTATATATATATATATATATATATATATATATATATATATATATATATATATATATATATATATATATATATATATATATATATATATATATATATATATATATATATATATATATATATATATATATATATATATATATAACATTAAACTACAAACGTCCTTTAGCATCCAATTCGCTCTACCTCGGAAATAATATATTTTCATATATGTTACCCAAAGGGGAATTTTTAGTTGATAATAAGTTCATCGTTTCATGCGCTCAAACCACGGAAGGCAAGAACTCAGGACTACAGTGAAGCGATTTTAGCCAAAGACACTTATAGGTGGTTAAAATATATAAATATATATATATATATATATATATATATATATATATATATATATATATATATATATATATATATGGATGTACAGTATGTGTATGTATGTTCCAGAATAATTCTGAAATGCACTGAGAAATTTCAACCAAACTTGGAATACATATGATTTACTATCTAGAATAGAATACTGTGGATGTAAAACATCACTAGCACCAAAGGGCTCCAAGGGGGTAGGGGGTGGGAGGGGCTTCCCTGAAACAGGGCTGGTTCTGCCCATAGACTTAGTAGCTCAATAAACTTTACGGGTTTATCATACCTCACTTTGGTGTTCATGTGGAAAAGAATACTGTGGGGGTAAGACATCACTGGCACCAAAGGGGCTGTGGGTGGGAAGGAGTTGACATGTAAAAATAACCAAAGACGCCATTTATTAGTGTCTAATCCATAGATTTCAAGGTCGCTGAGGTGAATAGTGACACTCCCGTTGCACTTCAAGTCCAAGTTCAGCCCTGATAGGAATGGGGGTGAGAATGGGTGAAATATAAAATGTCTAAAGTGCTGGGCAATGTAATTGAAGCAACTGCCTTAACAGGACAGAGAGAGAGAGAGAGAGAGAGAGAGAGAGAGAGAGAGAGAGAGAGGGGGGATGAGAGAGAGAGTAGAGGGGGTTGTTAGGGAGGAGAAAGAGAGAGAGAGAGAGAGAGAGAGAGAGAGAGGGAGTAGAGGGGGTGTTAGAGGGAGATAGAGAGTTACAAGGAGTTACAAGGATTAGGATGTCTCAAAGACTTTGTAGTCCATCTGAGGAAACATCATGTGCTCACTTACCTCTAGGAGCAGGTTTTATAGTTCATTCAGTGTTCTAATGATTTTGTCTAGTTTTCTTTTAAACTCTTCCAAACCGTTTCTGTTGACAACTTCTGGTGGCAATTTATTCCATGTGTCACATATCTTGTATGTGAAGAAGTTCCCACAATGAAATGTGATGTATCTCTTCAGTTCTAGTTTCCATCCATTCTTTCTTGTCTGGTTTTCGTTTAATGTGAAGAGGTTACTGTCTACTTTTGTTCGCCTTTCAATATTTTGAATGTTTCTATGAGTTGTCCTTGCAGTCGTCATGTTTCTAAGTCATACATGTTCAGGCTTTCTAGTCGTCTTCGATGACCTATATGTCTGATGGATGGAATTAAAATTGTGGCTCTTGCTTGTACCCCTTCTAATCTAACTATGTCCTTTCTTAGTGTTGATAACCAAAACTGTACTGCATATTCAAGATGAGGCCTAACTATGGATGTGTAGAGCTGCAGCACCGTTTCCTTGTTTCTGTATTTGAACTGCCTCTTTATGTATCAAACAAGTTTCTGTGCCTACTTCTTTTCAGCTTTTATGCACTATTTTGTGGATTTTAAGTCCTTGGTAACAATGACTCCAAGGTCCTCTTCTTGTTCTACACTATTTATTTCATTTCCAAGCAGCATACAGTTGGCATGAGGGTTGTTTGTTCTTATTTGTAACACTTTACACTTATCCAGGTTGAAAGGCATTTACCATCTTTTTGACCACTCTCCTAGTTTCCTTAGATAATTTCTTAAAGTACGCTGATTCGAATGAAATAGTTTATTTCATCGAAAAAAATAGGAGTCAATACGTTATTTAGGTTTAAATATAAATTTTTGACTCTCAAAAAAAAAAAAAATTATAGCATTATAGTTTGCTATCCTTTCTTTCAGTGAAGAGATAAATGTTAGAATTGGAATATTCATAAAGAGTAGGTTTTTTAGATGCTACTTCATATATAATATGTTATATTTAGTCCAAAATTAAAGCAAATATATACTATGAGAAATATTATCTTCACCGCTTAGGAGGCGGTTTATTCTTGGTTGCAGCCATCTGCTATGTGGAGCATTGACCAGTTGCCTCCCCCTTCCCCCCCTCCCCACCAATATATCTTTGCAGACTCTACTTTTTTATTTCTTTAGAGCCAGTTGATTCAGGGTATGATTTTCTGCACTCGGAGATGTCGAGATTTTGGCTGCTACATCCAAAATTTGGAAATCGTTTTAAAAAATCTAATTTCAAGTAATTTCAAAAAGTGTTAGCTTAACTAAGTGGGCAAGGAATAGATAATGTAATTTGATGTAATTTCTCGTCAAAAGACAAATTAGATTAAATCATAGGATTTTGGCCCAAAGAATCAAAGGAAAACAAGAAAATAAATTAAATGAATAAATCTTTGGTTTTTATTAGAAAAGAGAGGATTCGAAATATTAATGGGTTTTTAAGAAATTTTGTGGTGCAGGTACAATAAATTAAACTATCCCTTTTGGTAATATTGATGCTTAAGAAATAAAAGTACATTTGACATCTAAAATAGATAACGAATTAACTGCAAAAGCAAATCCTATTATGCCTCCACTTGATTTTGCATGGCTATTTATAGTTTGTTTTATGATGATGTCCACTGCATTTCTACTACACCTAACATCTGACCTACTCACACTCATGCCATGGTGAAGCAGTTCTTTGGCTCCTGGGTGTGATTTGTCCAGATTAAGCATTGAAAGCATGTACAGTAGATCGTTGTGTACCTAGCATAGTTTGGATGGTCATAACAAAAGAACATCGGATATAACTGTTCTAAGCAAGATATGTGTAAATCAAAGTTGCTCTCTTTAGTTGCCCTCTGGAAGCGCAAAACAAGAAGAACCTTGTCCATGTAATCAATTCAAATCTTAGCTGTTTTCCCATGTTCTCCTCTTCTGAGTTCTTTAAAAATATTGTATTGTTGAATCATTGCAGTGAAATCTTCATTGGCCAATGCTTCGTCCAGCAATTCTCTGCTTGGGGAATGTGCAAGACGTTCCATTATATCCCGAGCTCTTCCTTTCCAGAGGGTTGTTACATTTGATTTAAAGTTTTGTAAAAGAAGGCGCTCTAAAGCCTCCAGCATAGTCTTGTGAACACTCATAGCTCTATTATAGTGTTTTCGTGAAATCACTTTGTTGATAAAACCACTGACACATATTTCTGACTCAATTAAAATCTCTTCAAAACCACTTGCACGCACGCGTTTCCCAGTCACTCCAAGAAATGCACACGTATGGAAAACTCCTAACCTAACAATAACATCTCCAAATGCATTTGGATCCTGCCACACAATTGATATGCTTTTTTAGCAACTGCTAAGTCAAATGTTACAATTCTATATTGCTGATTGACCTCCCTGGAAGGTAATTGGGACAATTTAAGTATGTGCTGTACAGTGGCATTTTCTGTGACTGGCGCATCACATGGAGGCATACACTGTACTCTTGATTGAGCTTCTCCATATTCTTTCACTCTCCCGGTTAAAGATTTGCAACCTGCCCAATTAGGAACCGTCTGAAATGATTCCTTTGCCATGGCTCTACTGAGCAACCACAAAGAGTCAGATAACTTAGCAACATCATTCACATCTTTATTGGGCGAGGTAAGCAAAGACGGTGCAAATACTCGTTCAGCTTTTGGCTTCAAAAAAACATAGTTCTATTTCCTTAGGTATATAGCTGATCGATCGTTTCTTAGTCCGAGGATTACTGCTTTTCTCTACGACTTCAGACATGTTGTCATTTTCACTAAATGATAATTCTTGGATTACAATCCCATGCACGTTGTGAGTTGTTCCAGCTCCAGTTTATGTTTCTTCTGTTAAGTCAAAATTGTCCCAACACAAATGAGTCACTCTGTTATCTTCCACCTGAATGCCTCTTGGAAGAATTCTTTCTGTCTCTGTGATACTCACACATTGCAGTCTCCAGTTCAAGCAAGTAAGAGTATGATGCACAGTGATCAAACCTATGCAATATTGTTACAATTTATGCACTGCCTGCAAGATGCCGCAATGTCATGCCTAAGAGTAGATGCTTTGGCATTATCCACTTTCCTTTCGTTGCAGCTTTACATAAATCTTGAGAGATAGAACGTACTGGTATCTCAGTGGTCTCAGTTGCTTTGGAACCATCTGCAATCAAACTTGAAAATTCTTCTAAAAGTTTGGGTACTTTAATATTTTCTCCAAGCAAAAATTCTTTTGTTGGTGGCCAAGGCATTTCTGGAGCTCCTCTTTGGCCATCCAAAATGGCTCTTCTTAAAATCAGAGCAACCTCCTCAATTCTCTTGGACTCAGAAGCAGCCACTTCAAATGCAACTTCTATAGCCTGACCTTGATGAACATTGGAGCAGATACTAGTTCGCTCTTATAATTTGGCTGCCATAACTGTAACTTGTTACCAAATTTTTTTAACAGTTTATCTTTTAGATTGTAAGTTTTGTACGGAGGATTGTAGAATCCTGGAAATTGCTCTTGCAAGAAGAGGAGGTACTTTTCTTTTAGCACTGGCAGCCTTTCAACATTTGCTCCTTTTATGATGTTTTCGTTAACGCACTGGCATATAAAATCAAAGGCAGCATTATGAGCTTCTTGTTCTTGTTGTACTGTAGGGTTTTCCATTGCTTTATAATTACGTACTTGTAATCTAGTGTAATGTTTTCTACAAGTAGGATGTTAACGTGCTTCTCTTGCCTGAAGGTCATATTCGGTAATCTGGCCCAGCATCTCGAAGTCCTTCAGTCTTTCTGCTGCTGCTCTGATTGTATCTTCAGCTGTTTGCGTTTGGCATTTGATGGTAATTTCGATACGCCCCTTACTTTTTTCCTGTACCTGTTGCACATTAAACAAACATTCGAAGGGAAAAAGTGGTGTTGGGGTTTGTACTTTCTTCATTGTCCTTCCACTCTTTGATCTAGAGGTAGTAGCCTGATTTTCGTAAGCCGTACACTTTCTCTTTAAGATTCTGTAAACATTAGTAAAGTTCTTATAACACCAATTGTTAGTTCCATGAACCGTAAATGCTTAAGAAATGTTTTTTGGAATGTTATCACGTATTGCTTCAGGTCTTTAATTTCAGTTTGTCACTTTTTTGTCTAATCAATTTTTTTTTTTTTTCATGGACCATATCAAAACTGTGTTCTGTTAAAGGTCTCACATTCTTTTCTGAATTATTACTTTCATAGTGAATTATACATGTTAGTTGCGACTATTGATGTCCTTGATTTTTCCTTTTTAGTTAATTTCAGCCTCAATGGCTTTTCATCTGAAGGAGTGTTAGTGGTCATTATGAGTTATACCTAAAAGTAAATAAAACCCTCATTAATTATAAATTAATAAAGATACAAGACATTATTGCATTAAAAATAATAAAGATTCTTGTCATGAATATACAGTGCAAAATCATTAAGAATATGTGTTCATCAATATTCTCTGCTGCATATACTGTGTTCACATAACATATTCTCTGCAATCGTCAATTTTAGTATTACCAAGTACTTTGAAAAATATTGATGATAGTGTTTTAGAACTATAAAAAAATGAATTCCTTGAACCAAAAAACCTTTGAAAATATATATCACAAAGATATAAGTAAAAAAAAAAATATTAGTAATATTTTTTCCTTTTGCCCCCCAATATAAATTCAAAATGGCCGCTGTTACGGCCAAAATCACCAACTGCCGAAGTGCAGACAAGCAAATTCTGATTCTATGATCTCTAAAGAATAAAAAAAAAAGGGGGGCTGCCAAAATCCCTAGGAGGAGGGGAGGGGGGGTCTATGGCGGACCACGGTCTAAAAAGGGACAGACAGAACAGCAATACCTGGATAAAAGGGACAGCCACCAGAGTAATACCTGGATAAAACAGCACAGTAATACTTGGTTTAAGGTCGTTTATTCTACTTCATTTCACATACTTGAGACCACAGAAATACATCATTGAAAATGCTTTTCAGTCATCACAGTAATACTGGGATAAAAGGGACAGACAGCACAGTAATATCTGGATAAAAGGGAGTCACCACAGTAATACCTGTATAAAAGGGGCAGTCACCACTGTAATACCTGTATAAAAGGGATGGACAGCACAGCAATACCTGGTTACAGGTGGCAGTCAACACAGTAATGCCTGGATAAAATGGACAGTCACCACAGTAACACCTGGATAAAAGGGACAGAAAGCACAGTAATACCTGATTAAATGGGACAGGGCAGCACAGTAATACCTGGTTAAAGGGGCAGACCGCACAGTAATACCTGGATAAAATGGACAGTCACCACAGTAATACCTGGATAAAAGGGACAGATAGCACACTAATACCTGTTAAAGGTGACAGAAAGGACAGTCATACCTGGTTAAAGGTGTCAGACAGAACCTGGATACCTAGATAAAAGGGACAGTCATTACAATAATACCTAGATAGAAGGACAGTCATCACAGTAATACCTGGATAAAGGGGACAGACAGTACAGTAATACTTGGGTAAAGGTGACAGACAGTACAGTAATATCTGGTTAAAGGTGTCAGACAGCACAATAATGGGTCAGTCACCACAGTTAAACCTGGATAAAAGGGACAGACAGCACAGTAATACCTGGATAAAAGGAACAGACAGCACAGTAATACCTCAATAAAAGGGACAGTGACCACAGTAATATCTGTTAGTTCACCCACAACTATTCGAAGGGTGAACATTCAAATAAAAATAGTAGGACTGTCAGTCAGACCATCAACACAAACGTCTCCCCCTCTCCCTTCTCCCTCCACTACCCCTTCCCTCTTCCCCTTCCCTCTTCCCTCTTGCCTCCCCCTCCCCTTTGCCTCTTTCCTCCCCTACATAAAGACTGTCATTCAGAGTTTTCCCTGGCAGCACCAGTTTGGTCAGGTAGTATACACACACACACATACATTTAGCAGGCCCTTATTATTACCTACCCAGTAATTCATCATTCTTCTGATCTGTGTTTGTTATGTAAATATAATTAGTTAAAAGAACCTTTGAGTTTATGTAATTTTCCCTAACATGCCCTAAGCCTCAGATTTTCCCTTGCCTTGTCTAGGAAGTTGCCCTAATATTGCGTCAGATGTGTAATAAATACAGTAGATTTCTTGATAATGTAAGGAACTCCCTGTGTTCATCCGTTGCCCTTAGAATCAAGTAAGTATCCCTTTGACATTCATAGCCATATGTATATATATATATATATATATATATATATATATATATATATATATATATATATATATATATATATATATATATATATATATATATATATATATATATATATATATACACACACACACACACACACACACACACACACATATATATATATATATATATATATATATATATATATATATATATATATATATATATATATATATATATATATATATATATATATATACATATGGCTATGAATGTCAAGGGATACTTACTTGATTCTAGTGACAATGGATGAACACAGGGAGTTCCCTTACATTATCAAGAAATCTACTGTATTTATTACACATCTGACGCAATATTAGGGCAACTTCCTAGACAAGGCAAGGAAAAATCTGAGGCTTAGGGCATGTTAGGGAAAATTACATAAACTCAAAGGTTCTTTTAACTAATTATATTTACATAACAAACACAGATCAGAAGAATGATGAATTACTGGGTAGGTAATAATAAGGGCCTGCTAAATGAATGAATCCTACACAGAATAAATATTCTACGCCGACGATGTCTTCATAACAGGAAATATTGCAGTTGGGGGTAGAAGGGGGACTGCACATGGATAGAGAATGCTCTAACACAAATTACTGAAGGTGATCGCACAATGGAAAATAAATGAAAATTGGACAGAGAAATAACAGGAATCATGACTGAGTAAGAAACCTTATTGCCGTACATTACCTTTGTCAAGATGATGGTGTCTTCATTTGACAGGATGCTGGGATTGGAGGAGGGAATTAAAATGTCTCTACAAAAGTATACTGGTTCGAACCTCAGGGTCGAACATGTGGAAGGTTCAAGGGTTAGGCAAGGGTAAGGACATCTGTCTTCGGTGGCATTCTGAGCTATTCTCTCTCTTGATTTCCATTGCATCATCTATAAATAACCTCGGGGATTACGCATCACATCTGTTGTAGATGGCACAAATGTCAATCTTTGTCATGTTTTCTGCATATACTGCATGGCATCAGTTAACCTCATGGAAGGTTAACATGGAGGACTGAGCCGACTTCTCTTTTTTGGCTCCTCCCTTGCCACTGCTTGACACCAAGAAGGTACGACGGTCTTAGGAAACAATGACTTAGGCAGTCATTTGAACAGAGAGAAGTGTTAGACTTAACCATTTTGGGGAATGAAAGAGTTTATGATGGGGTGAGTGGAAACCCACAGTTCTAGTAATTAAAACAATTGAAATTATTTTTATTTCTTTCTCAGCTACATTACAGATGTAAAAATGGGTGAGGTGGCTTGGAAAGAGGTTCCATCTGTCACACCCCCTGACCAAGTTAGCATTCACACCTTAGATTGGGTGAGAATGATTAACAGCAAGCAAACTCACTTAAAGACTTTACTTGACTTCTCTCTCATTTCCCTTTGGTGCCTTATAATTCAATTTAAACTTCTGCATAGCAATTAATCTCAGGAGGCAAAACAACACTGTGACATTTACGTTAATGCATAATACATACTTGCTACTAGAAATGGCATATTCTTATCATTAAATTCATATTACATTAAGGCAGCATTAATCAGAATATTTTCACAACATAATGGTACAGTTAAAACAATGAATTAATGCTTGTTAATTCTAGAGATACTTCGTGCATTCTTAATAGTAATCAGTTACGAATTTTGCACACATGCACTTAGTCTGCCTTGAAGAGGCACTACAGTAAGGTAAACGTGGCTTAGTTAGGTGTTTCCAAGATCCTTGAGCAATGGCTCAGTGCCATTCAGGCACTATAAACACAAAGTCGTGAGTCTGAGACTTGAGATTCATTACAGAGATTCACAAAGAGAATAGGTGACAGATTCAGAGTAATCAATGATTGTTAATAAAAGATGATGATTAAATATGCCGAAATTACATTCCTTAGCCTATGGAAAACAGCTAGGTTCATTCTTAGCCCCAAAAGGGCCGGAAAGGTAGCCAGAGGGCACAACTCCTCTGGCAGGATTATTTACCAGCATCTACAATAATGGCAGTGGGTCAAGTTGGCACTCATATCATAATAACCAATGACGATGGCATGAAAGGGAAGTCATGGGACTTATACAGTTGGCATATCTGTCAATGGCACTCTGCATTGGCAGAGGTGATTAAAATAAAATGGGGCCTTAGTAAGGCATAAAATAAATGTGAGTAATAGTCAAAAGTAAGGAAGGAAAGTCAAAAGTAAGGAAGGAAAATGTCAAGGGAAAAGAATAAGGGGTAGAGTTATAAGGGAAATAAATAGGTGAAGGACCCTGACGTCCTCTTCTGGATAGAGGTGCCAAATTCTTCGTAGGATAAAGGGATGGCGCTGTCAGGTGCCAGGAGAGCTCTGGGGCTCTCTTTAATCTACCTGCAATTATCCACAACCGTGTTACTTCCTCCACAAGACCTCTCTTACTTTGATGGTTTGTCTCTGTCGGGGAATCGGTGGAACCAAGCCCAGGGAGGGTATTTGAATGCCACCAGTGTCGGCTTCTTTGACAGCTGATGCAGGGGCCTTCTTTGCAAGCTCTACCATGATCTGTTGCAGTTCCTTGTATTCATCAGCCATTTGATACATGGCAGAATCTTTACTCACTGCTGTGTCTGCGGCGGACTGAGACAGAGAGGAAGCAGTCGTGGGGGGTGTGAGAGGCTCGCAGGTAAGAATGACCAGCTCAAGCACGTGTTGCAAGGCCGCACCTTCAGGTGAGCTTCTGCTGTGGTCGGAAGGATCCATCTCTCTTACCAGCATTGGTAGCGGAGCCAAGCCGGAAGCAGAGAGGGGACCTGGACTGGGATCCCTGGAATAGAGATCAGGGGTGTGTTCTGGCACTGGCACTAAAGCAAGGCCAGGCACTAATATTTTATTTGGAATTTGCTCGTTGTTCGGGGTGGACGGAGCTTGGCACTGCTCAGTGCACCCAAGTGACACTGGCTAAGATTGTGAATCAAGAGTGGTATCTTCTGGAGGGGAATCTATTTGAGGCCCTGGCACTGGCACTGGGGCAGGGCCGTGCACTGAAATGGGATCTGGAATCGATCTTGATGGGGCGGGGCGCCACCGCACATTGCACTTAGGTGGCACTGGCAATGGAACGAATGCAGGTGTTCAAGGCTTACTCATGCCTAATGAATGATTTGGGGGATTTGGACCCCTGGATTGCTGTAACTTAGATGGGGACTGGAATTCCTGCCCCAGGAGGTCATAACCTCCAGGAAAGTATCTGGCGACTGCGAGGTCATAGATTTCAGATCTATCAGGTCATGTGGTCCTGAACTTGACAGTAGGAAGTATCATCATAAAGTGATTGATATCTTCAATCGTGACGAGTTTATGTCTGTTAATGGTAGCTCTACGGGGAGCTTTGTCTTCCCTTATGAGGGACATTTGTGCACCAGAATCATCAAATGCCTTGACCTGGCTGGCAGGGCACCTACCTCGGGAAAGTGCCACATAAATGGGACCCCGGATTGGAGGACGTAAGGTTGTTAGGTCAGTGACTGCCAAAGCAAGGATGAGCGTACTTGACTTATTATTATTAGGGCATATTGCCCATTGGGCTGAGTGCCCATAGACTTCGCAAGCAGGGCAATAAGTCCAACCATAATCTTCACCTGGCACTGTCCCACTGGAGGGAGCAGGCTCTTTACCCTTCCTCCGCGACCCAGGTGTGGCTCGCTGTGGTGTTGTCCCGTTTGAGGACATAGAGGGGTCTTCTGGATGATTCTCAGCCTTCAAGCGGCACTGTTCAGTGGGGTGCCCTGTTCTCTTACAATACCCACACATGGGTTTCTTGTGGGTGTGCCCATTCTTGTGAGGTTGCTGGGAGTTGGTTGAGGCAGGCGAGGAGGGATATAATTTTCGTCCATGAGAACTAAGATGGGGATGACGCGTATCCCATATGTCAGCCCAAAGGCAGGACTTGACCACTGTCTTAGGCACCTTATTGCATAGATGAATGGCGAGAGCTGGTGGGGCATAAAATAGGAAGTCCTTGAACTGGAAGAGTTCGAGGACATCCTAGGGGTTTTGAGAGATTCTAGCCATTGTATTAGGGCCTGGGTCTTTTTGAAGATCCACTCAGACCAGATTTGACCGGGAGTTATTTCAAAAGGCTTTATGATGGCTTGGCAGACAAAGGGCAAGATTTCCTTGATCCTCAGGGGGGAAAGCATTGAATGCAATGGCACCCTTCCCTTCAAGGTGCTTTCCCAGGATCAGGGACACATCTTCAGTAGAGGGCTGATAGGTCGTCAGGACCTTTCAATATGGTCGAGTCAGGCTGCAGGCTTGGCTTCGTCCCATTTTCTTATGAGGGTGCCTCCACTGGTGAGGGTTGAGTGAGGAGAGGGTGCTGGTGTGTTGCGCCTGTTGTGAGCTGCCATTTCAAGATGATGAGCTCTTTCTTTCTCCCTCTCCTGTCTTTCTGCCTCTTCTCGTTTCTCCTGGGCTATTCTTTCTTTCTCCTCCTGCCTTTCTGTCTCTTCCCATTTCTCCTGGGCTATTCTTTCTTTCTCCTTCTCTTGTCTTTCTTTCTCCTTCTCCTGTCTTTCTGCCTCTCTTTCCACCTTGGCATCGTCTACTCTCTCTTGGACTAAATCCTTCAGGGCTTGTCCTGACAGTCCCACGTCCTTTCCAGCCGACATGTAGAACTTGAAGTCCTCATTTTGTTAGGCTTTGGATGTCACAGACATCTTGAGATAACTCTTATATGGGTGTGACCAGTTAAAAAATCAATATGTCTGAAAAGACTCAGGGCTGTTTGAGTGGACAGGTTTAATATGTCTGACGCAATTAACAGATTTAGGGTGTCTGAATAACTCAAGTTATCTGAAAGACTTAAATTTTAGGGTGCCTGAAAGAATCAATGGTTCAGAATGAACGAAATTAGAATATCTGAATAAGACAAACTTCAGGGTGTCTGAAAAAACTCAATTGTTCAGAATGAACAAAAATTAGTGTCTGAATAAGACAGACTTTAGGGTGCCTGAAAATACTCAGTTGTTCAGAATGAACGAAGATTAATGTCTGAATAAGACAAATTTGAGGGTGTCTGAAAGACTGAATTGTTCAGAATGAACGAAAATTAATATGTCTGAATAAGACAAATTTCAGTGTGTCTGAAAAGACTCGGTTAAAAATTAATATGTCTGAATAAGACAAATTTCAGGGTGTCTGAAACACTCATTTGTTCAGAATGAACGAAAATTAGTATGTCTAAATAAGACTCACATTTCAGGGCGTCTGAAAATATGTCTAAATGAGACAAATTTCAGGGTGTCTGAAAAGACTTAGTGGTTCTTAATGAACAAAAATTTAGACCAAGCTAACGTAAACTTTTATGTATATTTTATTTTGCCGAGAGACGCTGCAGAACTAATAAAAAACAAGGCTTATGGGGTTATACACTTATGGTGCGTAAAGAAATTTTCCTTGCACTGTCAAATAATTTTAAATGTAGCGTAATGAAAACAATACATCGATTCTATTGAATACTAAAATCTCTAATGCACAAGGGTAAAACAAAAATGCTTAATCTCATAACATGCACAGGGCAGTCCGGACTGCCAAAAGGTTATGCGTGGGGAAGGAAAGAAATTGTTGTTCTCCGTTATCAAAATAAACCTTAGCTTGCATGTGAATAATAATAGTACTCCAGTGTTAACTCTGGTCTCGTGACATCCGCCAGCAATGGATGAGTCAGGCGGGTGGGGGTGGGGGCGTTCTCTTGACAGCGTGTCTGGCTTTTTTTCACCTGGGCCTACCCTTTTTCCCATGCTCTGAGGCTCCCTCAGTAATGAATGAAAGAGGAAATTCTCACTGATATATTCATCAATAAATAAATTTACGGGAATACTACGGGCTCGCTGAGGAGCATCTAACTCAATTAAGGAATTAAAAGTTTATTACTTTTTAAAAAAATGCAGTGAGGTGCTGGGACCTATGGATAAAAATTAGCGAGCAAAAGAAAGGGATTTATATATGAGCGCTGTGCGTGCAGTTTTTATACCAATGGAATTTCTAATGGGACTCACAAATCAAAGATGGCAGATGGTTAGGAATGGGCCCACGTGGCCTGAAATTGAAGATTCCATGTCGGAATTACTATTCTTTCGTCTTGAGAGCGGAAATTTAAATTCCTAAATACTTCCTAGCTTTTCTTATCGATCAAGCGAGAGAGAGAGAGAGAGAGAGAGAGAGAGAGAGAGAGAGAGAGAGAGAGAGAGAGAATAAACCCAGCAATGCGAAAATAGCTGGAGTCAAAGCCTTGGTGGTCACCTACAGTGTGCCTATTTGGGAATTTGGGACTTTCAAATTGTCCTTATTAAGTGGACGAAGGAATAGGGGCTCTATTCCTTTTTATTAACTCTTTGGCTGAGTTGCTCCCTAGCTTCCTATTCTTAAAACATGCAGCTAACATGCGATAGCACAAAAATCTCGTGGAATTGTTAATAAACTCTCTCTTTTCATGAACTAATTTGGCATGCACGTGGCCCATCAATTACCTAACACTGATTGCAGTCACTTTTTGTGCCTAGCATAAACCTAAACAAAATATTTCAAAATGTACTTACACTGTGGAACTGGCTCTTCTCATGTGCTTAAAATGGAGGGTGTATGATATCAGGGTCATCTCTAATCATGCAGACCATCTTAGCCATTGCTATTCCACTGATAATTGCAAAGTACGCCAGTTGCTAAAAATGTCAAAGGGATACTTACTTGATTCTGGGTAGCAACAGATGAATGCAGGGAGTTCCTTACATTATCAAGAAACCCACTGTATTTATTATACATCTGACTCAATATTAGGGCAACTTCATAGAAAAGGCCAGGAAAAATCTGTGGCTTAGGACCTTCTTCATGTGAGGGAAAATTACATAAACTCAAGGGTTCTCTTAATCAATTATATTTACATAACAAACACAGATCAGAAGAATGACAAATTACTGGGCAGGTAATAATAAGGGCCTGCTAACTTAATGAATCCTACACAGAATAAATATTCTACGCCGATGATGTCTTCATAACAGTGGAGGTAGAAAGGGGACTGCACATGGATAGAGCCAAGTGATTCCACATTCGAGGTCTATCTGCAATATATGCAAGACAGTTAATTGCAAGAATAATAAGATGCTCAAAGGGAACTGAGGGAATGCACAGATGGTGCCAAATAACTCAGTTCAACACTAAATGCATAATTACATTAACACTGGATAATCCAACACAAATTACTGAAGGTGATGGCACAAGGGAAAATAAATAAAAATCAGACAGAGAAATAACAGGAATCATGACTGACTAATAGACCTTATTCCAGTACATTACCTTCGTCAAGATGATGGTGTCCTCATTCGATAGGGCGCTGGCGATGGAGGAGGGAATTAAAATGCCTCTACAAAAGCATACTGGTTCAAACTTCGCGGTCGAACATGTGGAAAGTTTAAGGGTCAGGCAAGGGTAAGGACATCTCTTCTTGGTGGTGTTCTGCACTCTTCTCTCACTCAATTTCCATTGCATAGTTTGTAAATAACCTCAGGGATTATATATCGCATCTGTTGTAGGTGGCACAAAGGTCAATCTTCATCACGTTTTCTATATAGACCGTATGGCATCAGTTAACCTCGTGGAGGGTTAACATGGTGGGCAGCGCTGACTTTCTCTTTTTTGGCTCCTCCCTTGCTGCTGCTTAATGCCAAGAAGGTACAACAGTCACCTGGAAACAAGGCCTTAGGCAGACATTTGAAAAGAGAGAGAGAAGGGTTCGGCTTAACCATTTTGGGGAATGAAGGAGAGAGTTTATGAAGGGGTGGGTGGAAACCGACAGTTCTAGTAATTAAAATAGCTGAAATGAATCTTATTTCTTTACTTGATTACGTTACAATGTAAAAACGGGTGAGGTGGCTTGGGAAGAGGTTCCATCCCTCACAATATATATATATATATATATATATATATATATATATATATATATATATATATATATATATATATATATATATATATATATATATATATATATATATATATATATATATATAAAGAAAATACACATGTTAATTGTACCTTACATATTTCATTTGTACTATAGAACCTTTATATGATGAGAATCAGGTCATATATATATATATATATATATATATATATATATATATATATATATATATATATATATATATATATATATATATATATATATATATATATATATATATATATATATATATATATATATATATATATATATATATATATATATATATATATATATATATATATGTGTATGTGTGTGTGTGTGTGTGTGTGTGTATGTCCTGATTCTATTATATATATATATATATATATATATATATATATATATATATATATATATATATATATATATATATATATATGTCCTGATTCTCTGTCATATAAAGGTTCTACCAGTACAAATGAAATATGTAAGGTACAATTAACATGTGTATTTTCTTTAATAGTTACACAGAGCCCTGTTGCTAATATTAGACTACTTAATCATGCAATTATAGTCGGAAGGTACTCTGAGGTGACAATCGCCAATCACTGTCTTAGAGCGCCCCAACCCGTCGACCGCCCCTACTGACTATTAACTTTTCAAACTTGAATTGCTTAGGTCACAGACCTCAGCTGATTGGTCTCTTATAATCAAAAGGAACCAATAAGGGTCTTTGATGTATGGCACTCATTTGAATTGCCCACGCTAAACCCCAATGATTGTATGGAGTCTGACGAATCAGCAGTATCTGTTCATTATTCTGTGATCATAAATATGTACAAACAACTAGCAGATTTTCCGTTGTGTGTCAAACATGAATTTTTATGTAAATCGGGACCACTCCCCCCTCCCCCCACTAAAAGTTCTGCATCTCGCAGAACTCACAACACTATATATTTTTTTTTTTCTCAATTAGTTTCTCTGCTATTTGTGCACTGCCATTTGAGTACCATACCACCCAACATAATTGTGTTATCAATAATCCATGCAGAAAAAAACTAAACTTGGCAAGCCAGGGTCAAATTGCGTGGTTACAATTGGCAATTTACAGAGTTGTGGATTCCACGCATCACATTGTTCTGGTTTTTTTATAAAAAAAGAATTATATAGGATCAACGGAGCAATAATTTTTAGCTCCACACATTAACACAGTTTTCTTAGAGTTGGAGCAGAATAACCTGCAGTTCAAATAATAAAACAAGACAAAAACCAGATTGCTATCAATCATTAAGACAAAATAATTTTGTAAAAGTTACAGAAATTGAGTAAAAAGAACAAATGACATCAAATAGACATGAATAAAATCAACCACAAAAAATGAAATAAAAGAACATGGAATGCAAGTACATAAACACATTTATGATGTTTTCTTTTCACAACAGCAGCACATGACACCAGTACTTGTAACCATCGTCCGTATGCACATTGGGTGCACCATTAATGATCCCCAGACATGCTTGCACATCATCTTCACTCCCCTCCCCCAGATAGCCAGGCAGTCCTGGAAAAGGGGGTACTGGGCTTATTCAGGGGCTACATCAAGGTATCTTCTTTGACGGGATGCATGTGTGATAGGTAGTACTTGCCTTGGACATGGGTTTTAATATGCTGGATCACCACGGTGTCGTTTTTAATTTCTTTCACATGACACTGTCCTAAGCAGGAGGGCTCGAGTTTATGTTTCCTCAGTTGCAGCCATTTCAGATAGATCCTGTCCCCTATTTGAATCTTTGACGTTTGGTGCAGAACCGCTGATCATATTTCATCTGAAAATTTTCATTGGCCATCAACAAAAGCGTCTGCATTGTCTGAAACACTCTTCGGGTCAGGTTACAGAACATCACCCGGTATTGTTCGACACTTAATAATGGTAAAGTTCTAGGGTCCATAATCACAGTATATGGCAATGAGGAGTCCTGTCCTTACACTAAAATATAAGGGGTAACTCTTATGGAGCCATTATACGCCTCATTAAGTGCAAGTTCCACCATTGGCAACATCTCTACCCACTGGTTCGGATTGTCTGCTACTAAACATTTCAAAATATTTGTTGCTTCTCTATTATGGGATTCAACTAACCCACTGGCTGAAGGCCGGTAAGAGGAGATCGTGAAATGTTCTACGTTCATTATTTTTGTTAGGTCTTTTATTAGTTCGTTAATAAATTCACGTCCATTGTCATTAATTAACTTACGGGGATAGCCGAACTTCACTATGAATGAACTCAAGGCTCTGGCAACTGATACCACTGATTTATCCACCACTGCAAACGTGTGCGTATGCCACGTGAATGCATCCACCATCACACACATACCTGAATTGCCCGTCCCCCGGGGGGAAGGGTCCCTCAACATCAACGTGTATTCTCGCCAATTTGATTGGCTCCACTGGCCACATCCAAGCCTTCGCAATAGTATGTCTGTAGTTTTTTCATGGTATTACAGATGTGGCACTGGGTGATTAATTTTACAATGTCTTTTATCATCCCTACACAAAAAAAGTATTCTTGTGTCCTCTTGCGAGACCTTTCTATACCTACAGTATATGTCCTGCATAGGGACTTACATGTATCATGTGGATGGCTTTCTTTACCAAAGAGGGAGGAAGGACGACGCGAGATCGGATATCGCCCGATCTCTTCTCATATTTACAAAATGAGACATGTCCTTCAAGGAAGAACATATCTTTGGGCACCATTAGGAAATTGGGAAACTCGTTACTCGTACCCCTTACATAAGCCTTAACCTATTCAGTCCATGGTTCGGACTTCTGACCCCTCATCTTCTCTTCCACACTCCAACCACACAAATCAATCACACATTCTCTCTCACTCCCAGGGCATTCGCTTGCTGACCCCTCTGGAGGATCAGCCCTCTCACTCTCACAGCTGGTTCAACTTGCACCCTTTCTCTCTCTCTCCCTAACTCTTGAATTACCGAGTTATTCCCACTTTCTACATTGGGTGCCTCTGAGGCATGCAACTGTATCTTTCGCCGTTGTTCCTCTCTTTGCTGCTCGAGTTGTAAATCCCATTATGGCACTCCTGGAGAGAGCATCAGTTACTTTATTTGTTTTCCCTGCTATATGTTAAATTCCCATAATATCAAACTCTAACAGCCGCTCGATCCAACGAGTCTGGTGAGTGGTTAAATCTCCTTTCTTGAATAAATCTCTCACTGGGCGATGATCTGTGTTTATTTTGACTTTATGCCCCAGCAAAGAGTAGCAAAGTCTCTCCAGCATCCATTGAATCGCCCATGCCTCTCTATCGAAGGTACTGTATTCTTCTCTGGGATACAAAACAAATCAGTTTTTCATCCCCTGCATCATCAACTTGAGGAATCACTCCCCCAGTAGCTATAATGCTCACGTTGGTGGTTATAAGCAATGGTCGATCAAACTTTGGGTACGCTAACAGTTCATTACTAGTGAGTGAAATCTGTAATTCTTGAAAAGCTATTTCTTCATCCTATCCCAATAAAAATCCGATTGTTTCATCAATGAATCTAGTGGTCTCGCTATTTTACAAAAATCTTTTATGAATTTACGACGGTAGCCTGCGAGACCGAGGAACTTGGCTTCTTCTTTTGCATTCTTCGGTTGGGGGAATTCTTTAATTGCCGCTACTTTTTCTGCACAAGGCTTAAGGCCTTCAGATGTTACGATGTGCCCTAAAAATTCAACTTCTTGCTGAAAGAATTTACATTTGGTTAGATTTATCTTCATACCATGTCACTTGAAAGTTTCAAAGACTTTAATAATGTTCTTATGTCCTACTTTAGCTCCTATTATGATTATGTCATCTAAGTATACAAACACACTGTGCCTTAATAGCGATGCTAATACGGACATCATTAGCTATAAAGGCTGTCTTTTCCTTCCTACTCTTGTCTACAGGTATTTGATGATAACCTGACTTTAAATCCAAAGTGGTGAAGAATTTACTGTCTCTGACCATAATCAACAATTCCTCAATAGGGGGCAATGGGAATGCATTGTATTTTGTGATACTATTCAACTTTATATAATCAATGTATAGCCAAAGGGAACCATCCTTCTTTTTAACCATCATGATTGGTGAGGCCCAGGGAGATTCACTTTCTCTAATTGTCCCTTGTTCCCTTTATTTATTAATTTCGTTCTCCATTTCCCACTGATAACAAACTGGAATTCTATATGGCTTAGATCTCTATAACAAAAGGAAAATTATTTATTCTGCCTGGGGTTTTGTTGCCAGTCGCAATTACATTTTGATAACTTTCTATAATTTCCTTCAAAATATTTTGATAAATAACGGGTAGATCGCAGGAATCTACCTAGACATTTTTCACTGCGACCCTGAAGCATGTTACTCAAGGTCGCGAGTGTGTGAGAAGCATCTGCTATTTCACAAGGTTCAAGGTCGCATATCGACCCATCGTCTAATATGATACGCTGATCGCTAACATTAATAATGGCACATTAACCTCACCGTGTATTACTTCGCTCAGACCCAGAATGATAAAATCTTCCCATTTCTGATGGGGTCTGATCATAACTATGGTGCCTTCCGGTCAGTTCCGTGCAGGTGTCACGGTGAAGGATGAGCAGACTTGTAGGCACCTCGGTCTCTCCCCCTCTGTAGGGATTCGCTGTCCTTTTAAACATACTTTGATTCCCTTCCCGGCTGTGCCAGCTATTATTATTTTCTTCCTATCCACAAAATCAATTCCTAAAATAACTGAAATTCCTTCTACTTGTACTGCTGGCACCACATAGAAGGTATGTCTCATTACTCACCCATCGATGGTTACCTGTTGCTTCACAGTCCTCTGGGTTACCATCTGATGACCGCCTGCTGTACTTAAAACTAAACAACCTTTCATAGGCTGCACTGACCCTGTCACTATGTGTTCTTCTAACAAAGACACACTTACACCAGTGTTGATCAACTCCATTCCCTGTCACTCTCCTACCCATATTTGCACAATTGGCACCGCGGCTTCCTTCGCGGATTGAGGGCAGCCGATAGGCTCTTGCATTACCTTCTCTCCCAGCACCCTCAGTGTTGGGGTATGGGCAGCGATGGTTGGTGGAGGGCTCTCCGCTACTTCTTGGGAGGTTGGTTGACTCCCCTCCACTCCACAAAAAGGCATCCCTTGTTCTACCAGGGGCATAGTCGTTGTTTTGACCTGATGAGAGTGGGTGCAGTTGGGGGTCCTCCCGACTCCTCCTCCAAGCCGCCTTCCCATTCCTCTCCTTGGTGCAGGAGGAGCGTTGTTCCGCTGGCCGTCGTTGTTTTTTGAACTAGTGTTCACGAGGTGGTCTGTTGCATTGCATCGAAAATAACACCATGGCTCGTTGAGAGAAGGGCACTTGGCCCTCATGTGGCCCTCCCTTCCACACCTCCAGCAATGATCAAGTGTCTCATTCCTGGCTGGTTTCCCCTTACCTCTTCGAGGTCCCTGGGTGCGTGACCCTACCCCCTGGATGGCGGGTGTGGCTGGCTGAGGACTCACTTGGTCAGGTTGTTTAACCGTTGAACCAAACGATTGGGAGGTGGCCTGCTCCCTCCCCCTTGCTTGTTGGTGTTGATGGTCTAACAGGAGTTGTACCTTCGGCAGCACTACTTGTAAGGGCCTCTTGTCGTCAATAAGGAATCCCACTATGGAGGTGGGAAGAATTCACTTCAGCATGCATTGGCAGAAGGCTTCTTTTCCCTCTACAGTCTGGTCTCTTTCAGGGGTGAGGGACTCATAGTCTTCACCGATGCAATTTCAGAATGCTGAAATAGACTCCCCCATCCCCAACGTGGAGTCATAAGCTTCTATTAGTTCCATCTTCTCCTCTCAGTGCAGGGCAAACTGTTGAGTGAGGTGCTGTTTAAAAGTACCCCAGTCTGCTGAATAACTGACGTCCCAACTCCTGATTTGCCATGCTGCATGCCTAGCCACTTTTTATTTTGTTTGCACAATTTTTTCTCTATCTGTCCAGCCTACTGTGGTATTTTCAATACAGTTTATGAAGGTCTCGATTGAAAGGAAACCTTCACCAGTGCATGAGTTGTCAAACTCAGACACTGATCCATATAGCAGTTTTTTTATTTTGCTCGACTGATCGCACTTGCAGGGACGATGCAACGTCGGCCGAAATTGTGGGTGGGTCGAAGGGCTTTTTATTTTGTATTTAATTTGTTAATGTGTGCAACTCTTTTAATGAACGTCGTTGACAGCTCTTTCACGCTGTCCTCTTTCTTGGCACTGTTACTGTTACTACTGGTACTGCTAGTACTGGCCCTCCTGCTGTCATGCGCCGATTTTCTTCGAGTTTGCATTATTTATTCCACCTTCGCAATTATGCTGTTAATTATTATGTACTGGCAAGACCCCAAGACTGGCACCAAAAATATGACCTGATTCTCTGTCATATAAAGGTTTTGCCAGTACAAATGAAACACATAAGATACAATTAGCACATGCATATTTTTCTTAATTGTTACTTAATAGTTGCATATATATAAATATATATACATATATATATATATATATATATATATATATATATATATATATATATATATATATATATATATATATATATGTGTGTGTGTGTGTGTGTGTGTGTGTGTTCCCAACAAGAGAAAATTTCATTGCTTACCTGTTTCTACAAAGTTGAGAAGACCCATCTATAGGTAGCTTGATAGTGACCGCATAAAAAGGCTACTGGTAGTGGATATTTGTACCTATTCACCCTGCATTTTGCATTTTCTCTCTCTCTCTCTCTCTCTCTCTCTCTCTCTCTCTCTCTCTCTCTCTCTCTCTCTCAAGTCTACAGCAAAACAATCTTTACCCAAAATGATTTATTTGACAAAATCTAACATAGCTAGACTGCAAGAAACAAAAGATGAAATAAAATGAAATACTAATGTTCCCCAAAAGATCAATCATATTAGTCTATCATATTTAACTAATTATTATCTTTACATCGTTAACCCACAATAGGTAAAAATAAGTCAAAGTCCAGTACATTCCCAATGAGTACATTTTTAACCTCTTTCTCAGCGAAACATCTAACATCTCAAGAAGTCAAATAAATCCCTTATTAAACAAAAGGCATAAAAATGAAGATGTGGGAATTCCTTCCATGTTACTTATAAAGTAAACACAATATAATAAATGCTTGACACAAGTGACAATATGTAAATGAAAAAAGCAATCCACAGCTTGGGAAATCAAACGTGGTTCCTACCTCCAAACAGCAATGTTCACAGTCTTAATCATAGGTCTCGAACCACAGAGTCTTCACTGAAGACTTTTAATAATGTTCAGTGCTGGTCTTTGAATGATAATTTTTCTCATAACTAATCCCTTCACAGCCTGGGACTCCACCCAAAAGAAACGCTCATACACATGCCTACACCGGAACCTGGACATTTCCAGCGAATGCACTCACGAAGTCATGTGGCGAGTTCCCACATCTTCAGAATACCTGATGCAACAGTTTTACTTAATTAGGAAATGAGTCAGATAACAGATATACATCCTTCAAGGTTTCTCAGAATGTTTTTTGCCACTCTTATTTATTAAACATCTACTGTGTATTGCAATTCATAAAATACTTGTGATCTATAAGCTTTTCATATATATATATATATATATATATATATATATATATATATATATATATATATATATATATATATATATATATATATATATATATATATATATATATATATATATATATATATATATATTACATTTATATATATTTTACATTTGAGGCATTCTACCACTTCAATTAAGCATAAATTATTTTGGAAAAAACCATAATACTGTAAAGATTTAAATCTGCCACCCATAACAAGAGCAGATATGCCATATGTTCATCCTTGACCTTACCCTAACCCTAATGTATTGAGTTTTCTGACGAGACCCTTTCACTTTCCAAGCATTTCCTGATATAATTCGGCAACTCCGCTAATATCACCGAGCTCACACGAGAGAAAGGAGTAACCTGTACCATAACCGAGTTGTTCTTTTTCACCTAGACATGACCGAGAGAGAACACAGCCTCCATCTGGTCACTTGTTACGTGTGGGCGCCATCTGCCTACTACATGTGGAGACTGGTGTGACTTTAATATGGCTGGCCATCTCAGACTGCCTTTCCTGGACATTTGACGTGGGAAATTGTGCTAGAAGCACCTACATTTATTAATACAGGTTAGTGTCTGGTTGTGATAGGTGTTGTTACCTTTTTTATTCCTTACCACCCTCTCCATCCCATTATCCTCTCAATATCCTATTCCTTTCCTCAAACAAACCGTCCTACTCCTCCTGAGTCCTTGGTTATCCATTCTGTAATGCCATTTTAAACCTGTTGTGAAATAAGTGCAAATTTACGTAAATCTCTTAATATACCCAGGCCACCATCTTGAACACATGCAATACCATAATTTCTGTCTCATTATATCTAGCCCATCCTTACACCCTCAATGAACTCGGGCTGTTTTATTGATTGGGAAATCCATGCATACCAGATTAAATATTAATTCCTGCATATCTCCATTTCAGGGAAGTGTTTTTTTTTAGCTGTGTTCATTTCGTCTGATCCAATCTGCCACCTAAGTTAACCAGACCCAGTATGGGGTCAAAGTTTGCATCATTTATTACCTTAATTATAACAGTGATAACTTTAGTTATTTGTTGAGCTGATGTGTTTCTTGATTGTTGATTTCATGTAAATAAACTAAATTTCGTGCACCTGTTGTGTCACTTGACAACCTTCCCCCTGTATTTCACTTGGCAACCTTTCCCCTGTATTTCATAATCTTAATTTGTGCACGATCAAGGTCCCTAATTTAGCTACAAGGCTAGATAGAGTAGTTGTATTTTGTGTTCTCCTGACCTTGACATAACCATATATATATATATATATATATATATATATATATATATATATATATATATATATATATATATATATATATATATATATATATATATATATATATATATATATATAATCAGTAAGATTTACAAACGTCCTTTAATATTCAATTCACTCTACCTCGGAAAAAATATATTTTCATATATGTTACCGAAGGGGAATTTTTAGTTGATAATAAGTTCGTCGCCCCGTGGCTCGAACCAGTGAAGGACAAGAACTCAGGACTATAGTGGACGCATTAACCCACACGGCCAGCAAGTGTGGGTTAATGTGTCCACTGTAGCCCTAAGTTCTTGTCCTTCGCTGGTTCGAGCCCACGGGGCGACGAACTTATTATCAACTAAAAAAATTCTCCTTTGGTAACATATATGAAAATATATTATTTCGAGTGTAGAGCGAATTGGATATTAAAGGACGTTTGTAGCTTACTGATTGTATATGAATCACGGTGATGTGATATGTAAAATTATATATATATATATATATATATATATATATATATATATATATATATATATATATATAAAATATATATATATATATATATATATATATATATATATATATATATATATATATATATATATATATATATATATATATATATATATATATATATATATATATATATATATATATATATATATATATATATATATATATGTAT
>NC_089796.1:52100398-52137898 GCF_040412425.1 Macrobrachium rosenbergii
AGGTTCTGCTAGCCTAAAACCAGTACGATCGCTCAATCCACTGTGGCAATCTACCTCACTTTGAGCAACCGGCGCGTACTTCCGAAATAAATCTGTTGCGGACTGCAACAGCAAGTATACTTGTACACCACGCCGACTGCATCAAAGGAAGAAGTTGCTCCTTGTGTCTAAAAAGGCTACCAAGACTTTGGGGTTCTTCAAAACCTGTTGACCTTTACTACTGGGAAATGTTTGGTTTAAAATCTACTTCAGATGTAAAAAATCACCATTATGTACAAAAAGAAAGGAAAAGTAGTGTTCTAATTTGGGAAAGTCGAAGGAAGGGGAGGGAGGGCTAAAATGGTTATTTAAAATGTCCTTTACTTTATGTTGCAATAAAGACAAGGGAAAACAGTTTTGTTGAAAATGTTTTTCTAAGAAGGAAATTTCGTTATGGAAGGAGGACCAGTCAGAAGAAAGTGAATGGGCTCTATGGATGAGGGTGGTTAAGGAATTTAACTCCAAATTAAATCCACAGGAGCTATAAAAATTGAGGCTTAAACCTGTAAAAGTAAGTTTACTATAAATACTAACTTTGAAACCTTCAGAAGGTCGGGAAACTTCAGCGTCTAGAAAGGGTAGCTTATTATTATTTTCTTTTTCTAGTGTAAAGTTGATATTGTTGTGCAAACTATTTGCATAATCTAAAAAGGAGTTTGCGTGGTGTCGGTGTTTGAAAAGGTCAAAGGTGTCGCCAACATAGCGTCTATAGTAAAGGGGTTTAAAATCAGCTTCGCGATGGCACATAAAGATATCCGCCATAGTGGAACTCAAAGGACTCCCCATACCAACACCATCCGTCTGCACATACACTTCATCATTGAAGACGAAAGCTGTGTCCCGCACAGCAAGTTCCAACAATTTTCTAAAATCTGAGAAATGAAAATTATTGTGGGAGTGGGGAGCAACTGATCAATAACTATTTGTATAGTTTCATTCACAGGGATAAACTAGCCATGTACAAGTCACAATCTTGCAGTGTGATATTTTCTTTAAATTTTAAGGAGTTAGACAAGTTATTTGGATTCCTTGTAAGTGGTTCAAGCAGGATGGCTAGGAATTTGGCTATTTTGTAATTAGGTGTGGTATATGATGATAGAATGGACTCCGTCACCATCAGATCATTATATCTTAACTGGTCAACAACACCCCTGTCCCTCAATGATCTCAAGAAACGACTGATTTTGTCTCCATTTTTATAAATCAGACGATGGTCTTTATCACCACTTAGTTGGAATTTGGATGTGTCTTTAAGGATATCTTCCATTTTGTTGATGTACTCAGGTTTATTCATCAAGACAGCACCTTTTCCCTTATCTGGTTTCATTATGACGAGAGAGGTATTCTTTTTAAGTGTGTTAAGTATTTCCCAATCGTCTCTTTTAAAATAAGGTGTCCATTGTATTTTAACCTTGCTGTACTGGTCGTGAGCAACATGGGTATATCTGTTGGAAATTTATCGTTGTTTTGATTCAGAGATAACACTTAAGCTTAGAGAAGAGCATTTCAAAATTTCTGAAGTACTCTTCTCTAAGCTTAAGCTGACTGTTCTTCCTATCCATACATCCTACTATGAGAATGTTTGGCTTGGCCTCCCCTGAAATAAGACTATATATATACATATATATATATATATATATATATATATATATATATATAATCACTTTAACACTTGCTTCGTTTATCACACATTACCACAGGTGAAAAAATAAGAGACAGGTTTAGATCCTGACCAGTTTTGGCTTTATTTCCAAGCCATTGACGAAGGACTGTTATATAGTGTTATAAATAACAACATAAATACTACAGAAACAGTACTGACAAACATACAGTACACAATCGTTTGAGACTATAGAGCCACCTCTGACGGATGTCAAAGGAGGAGCGGCCTCAGAACTCATCAGGCCTAGTTGTAGAATCACAACATACTCTCAAGGGACAATACCGAAAACATAAAGACCGTAGGAGGCAACAAATCCACACCTGACAGGTGTCAGGGGGACGGGTGAGAAAACTTATTAGTACTGCTACCCCTCATACTGTTTACAAATATGATTTTCCTTTTTCCATACATCTCTACTGCCTTCCTTAAAATTTAAACATTTTACAAATTACATACTATGGAAATAATTTTCTTTTACAAGGCCAGATTTAATGATATTCGTCTCCAGTGCATTATTAAAATACGCTATCTTTTTTGCTCCTTTGGTACTGGATAGCACAATAATGTTCTCACTAACATGTGCAAAGATATCGCTTTTGATCTATACACATCTGACACACTTTTTATGCTGTTCTATTATCTTTTCCAGTGCTTTACCCATTTGACCAATATAAAAGTTGTCACAAGACTCCCATGGAATTTTATATGCACATCCTTTAGTATTGTCAGGAGAGTTCTTTATAGGTACATGTTTCATTGTTTTATCGTTTCTAAACGCGACATTAGCGCCAAAATTCTTAAGAAGGTGGGGAATATCCTTCATATTATTATTATTATTATTATTATTATTATTATTATTATTATTATTATTATTATTATTATTATTATTATATATGGCAGTTAATGCAAATTTTATGTTGTAAGGTTCTTTTTGGTTTTGATACGGAGTCATTTTTGCTCCTTCTCAGGCATTGTCTAATACACTGTCAGAATATTTTAATTTCTTGCCAGTTTCCGAATCTTATCTATTTCATCACCAACATAATCAGGGCTACATATACGCAATGCTCTTATCTCTTTTATATTTTAATGTAAGATATATATATATATATATATATATATATATATATATATATATATATATATATATATATATATATATATATATATATATATATATCTTTAAAAATCCCAGTAGATGCACGTGACTTCAGTGTATTAGCGAATTCCACAGGAAAATGAGAGGCAGACGTTCAGTACCAAGCGCTTTCACGTTTATTAACGCATCGTCTCGGCACAAATGAGACATAGATGAAAGGAAGGTTACAAAGTAAACAAAAGAACAAGAATACCAGATGGTCAATTGTCAAAGGAATAAACAGAAAGATAATCCAGGATAATCTGGGATCAAGTAGTCACAAACTATAAAACAAGACCTAACTACAAGAGATACGAAAGTTTAGCCATACAAAATCCAAAAACATGAATAAAATTGAATACTAGATGGTTAATTGCCAAGGGGTAATAAACAAAAGGGTAATCCAGGAAAATCTGGGATCACGGGGTCACAAACTAGAACCTAATACTTAACCATAAGAGATACGGAATCTTACCCATTCAAATTGCAGAAACATGTATAAAACTGAATACTAATTTTGCCTATATTTTCCAACAACTTTTTTTTAAGTATGAAGGCATCAAGTTTAAACAAACCAAGACTTAAATTTGGAAGGCTTTCATTACTTGACTTGGTAAAACAAGATTCAGTGATATTCCTTTTAACTGTGTCGTTGCACGGGACTAAAGATCTTCCTTCACTCCAGTTAATAGGATGATCTAAATCTCTCATATGTGCGAATAATGCATTCAATATTTGGCCAGTTCTAACAGAATATTGGTGTTGTTTGATTCGTTGTGAAAGTGATTTTCCAGTTTGTCCATAATATATTTTATCACATTTTTTTACAAGGAATTTCATAGATGCAGCCAGGAACATCTCTAGGAGAATTTTTTATTACTAAACTCTTAACATTAAAATTACTGAAAACAATATTTATGTTAAAAAGCTTTAAAATTCTAGGAATTTGTAAAAACCATTCTTCATACGGTAATTTGAGAATTTATGCTTGCTGAATTCAAGCATTGGCAAAATCAAGAAATCAGTCGGAATCGGTTCATGTTTAAAAAGAGCAAACGTATCATCTATGTATCAGGAGTAAAAAAGAGAGCGATAGGCCAGGGGGCATTCTTCAAGGATCTGCTCCTCCAGGAGCACATAAAAATATTCACAAAGGTTGGTCCTAGTGGACTTGCTATGGCCATGCCTTCTATTTGTTTAAACAGTTTTCCATTAAATACAAAGGCCGTGTCCAGCACTGCTAGTTCTAAGAGCGATTTTAAAAAAAGGGGCGTTAAAATTACAGTGAACAGAATCAGGATTAGGAAAGAGCTTTTCAAGGATAATAGTAATAGTTTCTCTAACGGGAACATTTGTAAATAGTGATTCTGCGTCTAGACTTGTCATAAATAAATCGGAGTCTTAATACAAGATACGGTCCTTGAATTGTTCCGAATTTTTTAAGGTATATTGGTTAGTGGTCAAGGGTTCCAACAGGGGTACAGAGAATTTCGCTAGCTTATAGTTTGGGGCATTGTGCGAAGCAAGGATAGAGCGGGCGAAGAGGAAAATTGGTTTTGTGTGCTTTGGGAAGGCCGTGCAGAATGCCGAAAGAGGAGCCAGTAGAAAAGAGGTCTTGGTATACCTTCTCATCTATGATTTTCTCATTTTTTAGTGTTCGAAGAAACCTATTGATTTTGCCTTCTACTTTAAAAATTTCTTGGTAATTTGATATTCCTGTTTCTTGTAATTTAGTGCTATCATTAAGAATTACATTCATTTTGTTAATGTATTTGGACTTGTCTAGAATTACAATACCCCTCCCCTTATCAGGCCTAGTAATAATCAAATCGTCTCGTTTGGCTAAGGCTTTAAGGTTTTCAAGGTCCCTCTTTCTAAAAAAGGGAGCCCAGAGGGTTTTGAGTCTGGAAAAAGCACCATGAGGCAACGACATCAACTCATTTTGAAGTCCGCTTGGGTCGTGACACAAATTGTTATTTTTTAGTCTATGGAACTAGAATTCGAGGGCAAATAGAATTGGCAAAAGTTTGCCTTATAATGGGGTAAACAAAAGTCCAATCTGAAGGACAAAATGGACTCCACGTTTTGACAATATATATTTAGATAAGTTAAATACTGTCTTGTGATAGCCATGGAATTTAGGTAATGCAATTCCCAGGTTGGAGAGCTTCTTGTTATGTCGCCTCTGAGTAGTATTAGTAAAATAATGAATGTTGTCATTGAACAGTTTGGTAAAAATAATCCTATCAACAATAGAAAAAGACTCAAGCGCCTCATTGCGGAAGGTATTGGATAGCTTGTTTAAACGTTCAGTGGCTTTCTGTTTACAGCTTATTTCATAGCTTAATAAATATTTAGTGGTATCAATATAAAACTGTGAATGATAGAGCGACTTCTTATTCACCTCGAATGTAATGAAATTAGGAATGCTCTTTTTAAACATGAAACCGATTCCGATCGATTTCTTGATTTTGCCAATGCCTGTCATAGCAGCATCACTTTTACCTTGGGGAAGGAACAGGATTCTAAACTGGCCTTTTTAGAGATTTTGATTTTCAAAGAAAATGAACGTTTCAATGCTACTTTTTTTTTTTTTTTTTTAGAAAAAATAGCGTTTACTGGTCTTGAGTCAAACTTTTATAGCTCCTTCTTTTCTAATTTCAAACTTAACTCTGTCCACACTCTCATACTCGTACACCGTGCATTAACTCTCACTTCTAGTTGGGTTCTTTTTCATGAAGAAGCCCTTTTCCTGCAACAATACTTTAATAATAATTGCTTTCCAAACAAAACTTTCTATAGAATTCTCTCCAGACTACTGAACAAATCATTCAACCCTACAGTAAACTTCAATGTCCCTAAACTCACCTATATACGGCGTTTTCCCATTTTTACTTGATGATAGCTTTAGAACGGATTTTATTAGGATCGTTCAGAGGTACTTTGGGACCATTGACATCAAACTCATCCCAAAAAATCCAAAGACAATCGGCTCGCTCTTCAGGTTTAAAGGTCAGCTCTGCCCTTTGATGTCG
Organism: Macrobrachium rosenbergii; assembly: GCF_040412425.1. Classification (NCBI taxonomy): domain Eukaryota; kingdom Metazoa; phylum Arthropoda; class Malacostraca; order Decapoda; family Palaemonidae; genus Macrobrachium; species Macrobrachium rosenbergii. The sequence goes on from NC_089796.1 coordinate 52,106,274, forward strand.
TCTGGTGTTTATGAATATACTTGTCCCAGATGTAGTCTGGGAACATAATATGTCGGATCTACCAGGCGGCTTCTCAGGGTCAGAGCCGACTCTCATAAGGGGGTGAGTTATAGAACTGGATGCCGACTGTCCAATCCAGAGCCATCCTGTATAAGAAATCATACCACCAAGTGCAAAACGCATATAAATTACGATGATTTTGAAGTTATTAGCCAAGCACAGAACCAACAAAAACTTCAGATACTTGAGTCTTTAAAAATTAAACTACGGGCTCCCTCATTAAACACTCAAACTGCCTCTATTCCATTGTTTTTGTCATAGCTCATTACTATTTGTAGGCTACCGCTGATCTTTTGTTTTTGTTTTTCTGTGTATATATTTTTTTTACTGTTAGTGTAGTTCTGTCATTTGCATTGTAAGGTTGGCGTATTCTGCTTTTTGTATAAGTATAATACGTTTCTCCATTCTTTGAAAACTTTCTTAAAATTAAACTATTTTTTATTTACTTTTTTGTAATTTATTTGGAGTGTTTTGTGATTTTGCTATTTTTAATGTGCTCTTGTGTAACCATATGTGTCCGTATGTAACGTGATTTTATGCTTTGTGTGCATGTATTTAAGTGTGCTCTGGTGTGTGTGTAATTTTGAACAGCATTTATAGATTTTTAATGACTAATGTTTTAATGTAATTCAGTTTTAGTCGTTCAGTACTCTTATTAATTTATTTGAATTTCAATAGAATTCCCTGATGATGTGATTATGAATCACGAAACGTAGGAAGCAATAAAGGAAGTGTGAATCTTCAGAGTATCTCTGCCCTGCCCTTCACTACAATTCGTGTATGTGCATCGAATAATCTGCCACATTTTGATTATATATATATATATATATATATATATATATATATATATATATATATATATATATATATATATATATATACATACAAATTTGAGTGTCCATGAGCGTGTGTGAATAATTATACATGATTATATGAATACCGCATATACGAAATCTTCTGGTTATAAATACCAGGTTTAGGTAAAAACAATGAGCAATATGCAAAATAATTTGTAATTGTTGATTACTAAGTATTTCTGCATGCTTTTTTTCATTGAATTTTAAAATGAAGTTTAAAAATGCTTTCCCTAAACCAGTATTCGAGCCTTGGGTATGAGGAACTGGAGTTTAACACTACATCAAACATGCTCTCATGCGGAGTAATAATTTATTTCTGGTTGCATGAACATTCATCTGGTAACTTATGATAGGTTTCCCTTTCTGTATGATGGTGAGTAGAGATATGAAATTCTTAGAAGCATGGCCATTCATTGCTATCCACGAGGGTTGGAGTCTCTGAAACCATTGTGAATGAGGATGAAGAACCAGATATACTTTTTCAAGGGGGAAAGTAAGGGTAAGGATTTTGTATACATTGCTATATTATATATATGTGTGTGTGTGTATATATATATATATATATATATATATATATATATATATATATATATATATATATATATATATATATATATATATATATATATATATATATATATATATATATATGTGTGTGTGTGTGTGTGTGTGTGTGTGTGTGTATTATGTATATATACACACAAAAATATATGAATTCCTGTCACAAATGCCTGGTTTCTTCATTTTCCCAAAAATGTTCCGTAAATATCGCTTTACATCCAGTTCACTGTTCCTTGGGAGTAACTTACACTCAAGGGGAATTATAATTGATAAGTGCTTCGTCATTTACCTGTTATAATTCCCCTTGAGTGTAAATTATTCCCGGGATACAGTGAACTGGATATTAAAGGATATGTGTAGCTTAATGTTTGTGTATATATAAAGTCAGGCATGTATAAGTCACAAAAATTCGTAATTTGCCTCGTATTACAGACTCGAAAATCAGATGAATCATGGTGGAGATGGTTGATGTTGATTCTCATTGCAGAACCTGAATTCGGCTGATTAACTTTACTTGAAGTAAGATAGAAGTGTTTATGATCTTTTTGTGAATTTTTACTGTTATTTTAAGAAATGGTTGATTTTTTTTTTTTATTACTGCCATAACTTATTCACTGTATCATTGCACTCAGTGCTTAAGAAAGTGTTTGTCATTAATGAATAAATGACCAGAAAGAGATCGGCACAAATAAAAGGGTAAGAACTCCTGTTTACACAAGAAGTCAAACCAATAATTTAACCATGACTGAGGGAACACAGTCAACCAGCTCAGACCCAGCAGCTGTAGGTGCACGTAAAAGACATGCAATTAACCATATAGCCAAATTTTGCGGAAGGAAAGAAGGTCAGGGTGCCTGTAACTTAGAAACCTGGATAGAAGAAGTAGGGATACACCTAAGAAACATAACAGGAACAGACAGCGAAGAACTCACTGAAGCGAAGAGCTATCTTGGTCTGGAAGCACGAGAAGACTTAGAACGATATGTCCATTCCGAGACACATCAAAGACTTAAGAATCGGGAAGAACTGAAAGTTCTTTAGGAAAGTCTGTTCCACAGTAGGCGAAAGAGATTCCGTTATCAGCCTTGCAAGGATAATTCACTTATAAAGCAGATAAAAGAAGCTACCAAGTAATGAGTTCCCAGTTATATAACAACATGAATGAATGGTGTCACTTAGTTTCATCCACTAAATGGACAGAGACAGACGGAGACGAGGATAAAATGTCAGTCACTCATATCAAAACCATGATTACATTATCATTAATGATTTCAAGTTTGCCAGCTGAACCTATTGGAAGGATGACTCGAAAATGGGAGACATCAGATGACACAGGCGAGATCGAAGAGGAAGTAGCAAGAATCTTAGGTAGAAATCCCGAAGGGAAACCCATATACAGACCTTTTGTCACCATAGGACAAGAAGAAAGGGACAAAATAGATCTAGGAAACGTGCTAGAAATCAAAAAAGGACATTAGGTAATCGCTCTCAAGGAGCATTTTGGACAGTCACATGTTATAACTGTCAGAAGAAGAGACATTATGCCAGTGACTGCCGAGGGATAGCTTACTGCCCTTTCCATAAGAAAACAAGGCATAGCGCTCGATATTGCAGAAATAGACCTGCTTCAGCGCCTAGATATAGATCTGTCGAGAGGAAATACGGATCCAGCCACAAATAGGTATCAAGCTACTAACCAAACTGCAAGTATATCAGATGACACAAAGATAAATTTTCACTCCAGCGGTATAATGGATCTTCCTTCATAATAGACGGAACCACCGGATCGCCAAAACGAAGCCAAACTACACAGGTTAGCAAAGTTAATATAGGGAATGAATATAATTATAGACCAGTACTTCCCGCATATGTTGGTCTAGGGAAATCTATTGCCACATTCTTTGATACAGGAAGTCCTAAGAATATAATGTCAGAAAAGGTGTATCAGATGCATTTTCCTCACTTAAGTTTGAACCCAGCAGTAGACTGTAGAATCACAGACGTTCTGGGTAATCATATCAAAATGATGGGACAAATAGATTTTCCTTTTAAGCTCAGAAGAATTTCACTAAAGGAAAAGGTTCCAGTAGTAAGAGATATACTGTACAGTTAGGGTTTGCACATTTACTAATTGGCTATCCAACTATGGCTAGAGAAGGGATCATCATTGATGCACCTAGAGAGCAATTAGTGATTAAAAGTGGTCATGAAATTTCTAGAATACCTCTATGTAAATCATTAGGAAGAAGGACACGACAGAGGGGAGATATTCAGAATACAGCACGAGCTCTCAACAGATAAATACCCGATTAGAATCCAACCAAGAAACTTATTTGAAATTAGAAAGGGAGTGAAGACTTAAACCTGGGGAAAGCACATTGATAGAATGTACAGTAAATCTAATTTTTGAAGGGAAGAAAATTCTCACTCTTACCGAAAGATCACAAATAAACGGGGTACATTACTCTTCTAGTCTACATGAAGTTAGGTAGGGTAAAATGGCTTTGCAGGTTATAAATAACAGAGGAGGAAAGGTTAGGCTAAAACGGCACAGAATTAAGTTTAGCAGTATACACCATTCCCATTCAAGTTGTAGAGAGGAAAACGGTATCAGCAATCAATAAAGAAAATGAAAATTCAGCTCAGGACAAAACTGAGAAGAGCTAACATAGGGTCTCACTTGAAAGATATTAAGGAAGATTGTGCTAGAGAGAAACTCATAGATTTACTGAGTGAATACATAGACAGTCGCAATGGATGACGATACACTGGGTAATATAGGTAAAACTACGCATAGAATAGACATTCCACCAAACACAAAGCCAAACTACATACCAGCCTATAAAGCAGCCCAATCCCCAGAAGGAGATCACTGAAGGAGAAGTACAAAAATGGATAGACAAGGAATAATAGAACCATCAAAATCCCCATGGTCTTTCCCACTTTTGCTAGTTCCAAAAAAGAATAAAACCTACAGAGTAGTGGTAGATTTCAGAAAGTTAAACAAGACTGAACATGATCCTTATCCAGTGCCGTCTATGAGACATCATATCACCACTATTGGATCCAAGAAATACTTTAACCAAAATAGATTTGTTACAAGGATTTTTACAAAGTTCTTTAGATGAGGAAAGTAAACAATTAACTGCCGTTAGCACAAGCAACGGTAGATATCAATATGTGAGAATGTCTTTTGGTCTGAAGTCAACCCCAGTAACCTTTGTGAGATTAATGGATAAAATTTTGAGTAATTTATTAGGCAAGGATGTACATTGCTGTATAGACGATTTGGTAATAGCAACAGATACAATTGAAGAACACATTAAACTGGTGAGAGAAGTACTAAAGAGACTGTGGAAGGCAAATCTAAAATTGAAGTTAAAGAAGTGCAATTTCCTTAGAAGGGAAATAGACTACCTGGGGCACACATTAAGCGAAAATGGTGTGGAAGTAAACGACTTGAAGATTAAGTCAATCAAGGAGTATCCTACACCTCAGTGTAAGAAGGATGTGAAATCATTTTTGGGATTAGCGGGTTTTAACCCTAAGTATATAAAGAATTTTGCAACCATATCCGCTCCGCTGATGGAGTTATTTAAAGGACACGTGTCATTCTTGTGGACAAGAAAGCAACAAGAAGCATTCGATGAACTGAAAAAAGATTAACGCATCTTCCAGTACTTAGTCTCCCCGGCTTCAGTAAAGAATTCTTCTTAGCTACAGATGCAAGTCGCACTGGTATAGGAGCATGCTTAATGCAAAGACGTGATAACAAACATAATGCTATAGTGTATTACAGTAGAAAGCTAAAGCCCACAGAGGTAAACTACTCAGCAACAGACCTAGAGTCTTTAGCCATAATAGACGCTTTAAAGCACTTCAGGTATATCATATTCGTTTATAAGATAACCGTTTTCACTGATCATTCAGCTACAGTAGAAATGCTTGAGAATCCGATTTTTTCGGGAACGCAGAGCTCGTTGGTTTATGACAGCCCAAGATTATGACAAAGAAGTAAAATATGTGCTAGGGGAGGCAAATAAAGTGGCAGATGCACTATCATGGCATATTCCCCAAGGTAATAGTATAAGTGTGATTAGCCAAGAAGTAAAGGCAAGTGAACCCATAAGCAATGTATTTACCATGCATTGCACAGAAGAACTTTCCAAACAAAATTTCATAAATGAACAAAAAAGTGATGAAGATCTTCAATTTTCTAGAAAATAAAAGAGAATTTAGTCAAAAGGAACGAGCAGAATTAAGTAACAGAATTGGATGCTCCATAGATGCGGTAAACGTCATAGATGACGTCATGAATATGGCCCATTTGATCATTTTCTAGGAGTACTCCATAAAAGAATGGTACCCAAGAGCCAAAGAAATAGTCATTGACTTAATACATGATAATGACATGAGAGCTCACCCAGGAAGGGATGAGACAGTTAGACTAGTTAAGAGATCTTTTCATTGGTAAGGAATTTGCAAAGATGTTAGTAATTATGTGAAGAGCTGCAATACTAGTAAAGGACCTAAAGAGTGTGCAATCGCTCTCTTTGATAAGATATTTTGTAGGTATTCTGCCCCACAACTCATTATATCTGATAAAGGCACAGAGTTCAATAACTCATTAGTTCAAAAAATTTGTGATGCATTCAAGACAGAAAAGGTAGCGAAACAACCGCATCACCCAGCTAGTAATGGCTTAGCAGAAAGGAATAACAGAAAAGTTCTAGATGCATTAAGGCATGCAGTAGGACAGGATCCTGATTGGGACGTCAATTTACCTATAGTCCAATTATCATTAAATGCTAAGCATCATACAAGTACTCAAGGAACACCCAAAAGGCTTTAATGGGATATGAATCAAGATTACCATATGCATGGCTGAATCAGTCAATACAACCTAATTATTCTAAAGACGTTATGAAAATAAGAATTGGAAATTTCAAGATGATTCATAAGCAAGAATCTAGCAGAAGCCCAGAAGAATATGATAGACAAGCATCAAGAAGGATTAAAGCCAGTAGATCACAATATTGGAGATGAAGTCTGCATCAAGAAGGAAGTAAGAAGTGGAATTGATTATAAGTTAGCCACTAAACAGGACCATACAAGGTCATAGACGTGCAAGAGACTATGGTGAAAGTGAAAAAAATTAACGAATTAATACCTTCCACATATGCTGAATCAATAGAAGAAGGTTTTCGGGTAAATAAAGACAAAATCAAAAGAACTAAGAAGGTTAAAGAGACAGAACTGACTGAAGAATTAGAAGAAAAAAATTCAGAAGAAAAAACTAGATATAACCTAAGAAATAGAAGAGTAACATTTCAGTAACAATAATAAGAACAAACCCACCAATTCATCCTATTATTCCCTGTATTTGATTTCTTTATTACTGAGTTTGCCTTCATTGGTTGACTTAGTAATGAAACCATATTTTTCATAATGCTGCAATTCTTACTTTAATTAGCTGGTTTTGTAGCAATAAGGTTTGGGGTTAATGTGCAGTAACTTCGAATTTACCTTTTCTTTAACTAAGGGGGAATACTTAGGAAGCAAGAAATGTAAAGTAAAATTTCTGAAGTGTAACATATTAAAGTCAGAAGGGTTAGCAGTCATTTTTTAGAGAATTGTAACCCACTATCACTAAAGGAAGAATAAGCTAGAAGGTTAAGACAGACATAAATGATTTCAACGAGAATCTTGTTTTCAAATCAAGAATATGAATTTCAGCGTACAGTACTAATCATAGAAATAAACGGTAAAGGAATGAAAGATACAGTTTGTAAGATTTATGAATACTTTAAGGATACCTCCTCAAGGAGAAGTCTTGGCATAAACTTTTATCATTGAAAGAAGTGCATGAACTAATTACTAACACTAGAAGTAAAAATAGTAATTATTTTACTTTCCCGTAGAACGAACATGTCTACGCTATCAATTTCTTAGCGATACCTTAACTAGCGAAGACTTACTAATCCCGTTCTGTCAATTCTGAAAATATTCATACGTATTGCACTTTATCTTCCCTACTCAAGTTGCCAATCATTTCTTAAACAAAAGGACATTTATACTCACACTGATAAAGTCAAGCAAAATGAACACAAGTATGATACTCATTTCCATTACACAATGCTTGAATACACCAAAATGCCGTTCAGGGCATTTATTCGAAAATGAGCCCAACAAGAAATCCGTGAAGAAATGAAGATTGTCGATATTTGATTGTACGAATTGATTACTCTAATCATTTAAATCCACCTGATAGGTAATTAGGTATGAGGACTGAGTAAATCCAAATGTAACTTGGATAGATAATTGCTAATATTTCTTTGCACTTTTATATATATGTGATTGTTTTAATATTTAAAGCCAGAGTCATAGAATGAATTTGTCCAATGTATGCATTGTTAAGAGCCCTCATAGTCCATACTGTTTTGTTTAGTTACAAAACTGTCAGGAGCCAGTTAGGCAGCGTGGTCGAGACTGTATTGAGAGAACAGAGAAAACTTATTTTTTCGGAGTGGAAATATCATATTTCCATTGGGTCTGTAGAAAGGACCATAAACAGCGCCAACCACAACTTCAAGAACACACAAGAACTAACGAGGCGCTAAGAGAAGTCGCATCTGGCCGAAACCGAGGAGCCCTTCAAGGGGACAGCTGGGAAGCAGAACGTGGAAGACACCCCTCACCCGCTGTGCCTTCAAAGTAAAGTCCAAAGAAATAAGCCACTCCCACAGGTCAGGCCTAGATGATTTGGCCAATCAAATGCCATCAATGCCAGAGACCTAAAGACATCTTACAAGGAGCCATTATCCAATAACCAACAGGAGCTCCAAGGGACACACACCTAAGAGTTGGAATGTACAAGTGGAGGAGGTGCTTTGGAAACACAGTACCTGCCCAGAATATAACGTCATGGTTGACACAAAGGGAAATAGGAAGTATAAGGAAGAACAGAGAGAAGCAGAAGGTAGAGTAGAAGAGAGAGCAGAAAAAGTTCCAAAGTGAGGGAAAGCAGAAAAGAAACCGAGACAGCACGAGAAGAAGTGTGTAGTGCATAATTGACTCTCAGAACATTAGTCCCCTCAATCAGATGCGTTAAGTCTCTCAATTAGAATTCAAAATCTCTTGCCAGTTAGGAAACTGTAAGGTGGAAACTGTAAGTCAAGAAGTGCAAAATAAACTAGAAACGGGAACAATTAATCATTTTTCCATTAACCTTAAGTCTTTTGGAATTTAATTAATTTGTTTTAAAGAATCACTTGTTCTTACTTAACCAATTACCTGGGCGCGTTTCCTTAGTGTCATGCCCTAATAAAGAGGAAAGAAACGGGACACAACAACATATATATATATATATATATATATATATATATATATATATATATATATATATATATATATATATATATATATAGGGTAGGTACAGCGCTCTGTTCTAAAAGATAGCAAATATCCAATTTCACCTTAAAAACTCTTTAGAAGCTATTTACGGATAGGCATACGCATACACTATAAACTCAGTTTCATTATATGAAATACAAGGTTGCGACAGTTATCTTCCATAGGAAATGTACATTTTTCAATTACAAGCACTAATTTATCCGTGCGAATATCTCCTTTTATGATTACCATTATGAAAGATATAATTAATATAGTACTTACACTGTACGTCATTCATAGACTTGCCCGGAATTCAGCCTGATGTCCCCCGCCAGATTTGTGTTAACTGGCAGTGCAGCAGCAGCAGCAGCAGCAGCAGCAGCAGCAAGAAGCGGAACCAGATAGCCAGTGGCGGAAGACAAAGGTCAGAAGGTCACCATTTAATATTTCAGTCTTTAAAGCGGGAGGCACAGGGGGAGATGGTAGTGTTATATACTGTAGTGTTGGCCAGAAGAGGTGGTTTCTTTTTGTAAGATGTTCTATCAAGGTTTTTACGGCAGATTTTCGACAACTGTAAATGATATCTTGTAAGGCACACAAGCATTCTTATGTGGGGTTCACTAGGATGACCCCTCGGTAAAATTTGCACATCACAATTCAGCCCTCTTTAATCACATCAGTAACACAATACTCAGAACTGCTTTAATTAAGACTTCAAAAAACATGATTGTCTTGGAAAATCAGGCACGAAGATCGGCTACAATTTTAGGATCTTATTTCAAAATAACTTCCTTTCTCCATTGGGATTAGTCTCAACATAACGTACTCTATATGCCTATGTTGCCTGTCACTTAAAAACTCTTATTATATGAACGGTTCTCAGGTGCATTACCGAGACCGTTTTTGTTTGAAAAGGGGTGAGGATATACCTTCAACATAATGCTCTTTCGTTCTCCTTCGTTTCATTTGTATATTCATTTGTGTGTGTCTCTCTCTCTCTTCCTCGTTGGCCGAGTCGGTAGAGTTCTCGGCTAGCACTCTGCTAGTCCCGAGTTCGAGTTTCCGACCGGTCAATCAAAATTTAGGGGAATTTATTTTTGGTGACAGAAATTCATTTCTCGCTATAATGTGGTTCGGATTCCACAATAAGCTGTAGGTTCCGTTGCTAGGTAACCAATTGGTTCTTAGCCACGTAAAATAAGTCTAATCCTTCGGGCCAGCCCTAGGAGAACTGTTATTTAGCTCAGTGGTCTGGTTAAACTAAAGTATACTTCTCTTCTCTCTCTCTCTCTCTCTCTCTCTCTCTCTCTCTCTCTCTCTCTCTCTCTCACATGTTACACAATTTATCTATAAGAAAAAAACATTTTAAGATCATATTATCATATCTCACAACAAATGATGAATCTGCAAGCAAAACATCAAAATTTTCTCAGAGACACATATCATATTTGTAGAATGGTTTTATATATTATAACACATTATAATATATATATATATATATATATATATATATATATATATATATATATATATATATATATATATACATATACATATATATATTAACTTCATCACATACACAATTGTGCACTAGTAGAATTACGAAAAGGACCTCATTCAAACTGGATGGACCTAATGGAGACCATCCAGTTTGAATGAGGTCCTTTAATAATATATATATATATATATATATATATATATATATATATATATATATATATATATATATATATATATATATATATATATATATATATATATATATATTTATATATATATATATATATATAATTAATAACAGGACTTCATTGAAATTGGATGGTATCTAGCAGAGATATTTATTCAATAAAAGTTACAAGCTCTCCAGGACTAACAGCCCTCATTGTCAAGCATCCATCAAGGTTCTGGACACGTAGTCCAGCTGTGTTTATAAGTGTGTGGGGGAGTGGATTAAAGCCCTCATTCCTATGATTTTCCTCTGTCTCCTGTGTGGCCCCGCCCTCATGACCTTGGCCTTTCTCTGCCCGCGGTTCTTTCAAGATGTGAATTTTCCATGTGGTTTCTTGTGTTTTTGCATTTCTTTTCTATTGTAGAGTATATGATTTTTCTTGATGAGCTGTCTTCAAATCCATTTCCAGTGTTGTCTGCCATCAGAATTTATGAAGTGTTCAATTAACCTTATGTGGTAACTATGAACCACCTGCATTCCATTTAGGAACTGAAGATGGCTTCCCAGGATCCTGGAGTCTTTAAGAACTTAAGAAGACGTTATAATCCAATGGACATTTCTCCAGGAAAGTTCCAGGAGCTGAAGACTGCTTCAATGGATCCTGGAGTTGTGAAGAAGTCTTTCAAGAATAATATTTTAATAGCTGTCCGAAATTTTCATCGTTTTGAAATGGATTTAGTGGGTAATTCTAGAACAACAGCAGGCACTACTGGTGATTGATTCAAAACCTTTCAACAGCTGCTCCTGCACCTACACCAAGATATTGTCAGTTGTTTGTATATGACCAGAAGGTATGGGAAGGATATGGTATGGGAATGGATATGGATATGGGTATGGAATGGATATGGGTATGGGTATGGTAAGGATATGGGTATGGGTATTGGTACAGGTATGGGTATGGGTATACAAGTGGGTATGGTACAGATATGGGTATGAGTATGGTGCAGATATGGATATGGGTATAGATGTGGGTATGGTACAGATATGGGTATGAGTATGATGCAGATATGGGTATGGGTACTGTTATGGGTATGGGTATGGTATGGGTATGGTATAGGTATGGGTATGGGTATATGTATAGGTATGGGTATGGTACAGATATGGGTATGGGTATATGTATAGGTATTGGTATGGTACAGATATGGGTATGAGTATGGTATGGGTATGGGTGTGGGTATGATATAGATGTGGGTTAGGTATGAGTATGGTACAGATATGGGTATAGCTATGGTTATGGGTATGGGTATAGGTATGGAAAAGTTAAGTATATCTTAGTTTAACCAGACCACTGAGCTGGTTAACAGCTCTCCTAGGGCTGGCCCGAAGGATTAGTTCTATTTTACGTGGCTAAGAACTAACTGATAACCTGGCAACAGGACCTACAGCTTATTGTGGAATCCGAGCCACAATATGACGAGAAATGAATTTCCATCACCAGAAATAAATTCCTCTAATTCTTAATTGGCCGCTCGGAGAGTCGAACACTGGGCCAGCAGCTTGCTAGCCGAAAAGCTCTACCCACCCCGCCAATGAAGAACTAGGGTATAGGTATGGATATGGTACAGATATGGGTATGGGTATGATATGGGTATGGGTATGATACAGACATGGGTATGGGAATGTTATGGGTATTTTTCATTTATTTGTTTTTATTAATCTTAGTTATTTTTATTTATTTTTATATAATTTTATATAATGGATATGGGTATGGTTATGGGAATATGTATGGGTAAGGGTATGGTACAGATATGGGTAAGGTATGGGCATATGTATGGGTAAGAGTATGATACAGATATGAGTATGGGTACAGTATATGTATGGGTATGGGTATGGTACAGATATGGGAACTAGCATATGAAAGCGATAGCGAGCATCTGCTAGTATATATATATATATATATATATATATATATATATATATATATATATATATATATATATATATACAAATATACAATCATGAAGCTACAAATGTCATTTAATGTCTAATTCTCGCTATTTCGTTAATATCCCCAATGGGGAAATGGTCTCCGAAGGGGGATTATAAGTGATAAATGGATCGGTATTGCCGGGTCTTGATCCCTCGACACAGTTACCTTCCAATGACTCCAGTCAATGGGCTACACACTGAACCACCAAGAGAAGTATAAATTAATGCCGAATCTGCCATACTTATTTACCCGTCAAGAGCGGGGCAATTGTACTTAGCTTCGGCGTTAACCCACCTCCACCATAATAGCTCATTGGTACGTTTGGAACACAGCTCTTATTATGAAATTTGTATCACCCCATGATTTATATACAACCATGAAGCTAGAAATGTGGTTTAATATCCAGTTCACGCTACCTCGGGAATATCCCCGATGGGGAATTATCTCCGAAGGGGAATTATAAGTGATAAATGTATCGATACTGCAGCAAAAGTATCTTAGAAGCTCAAGATTATGAGAAAAACATTAGATTTAATGACTCGCAGGAACTGTCACCTAACTTAAACTTGATAAGTTCTGGAAAATTGTTCACGACGAGCAGTGTCTGTTAATAACCCCTATTACGTTATCGCCCTGTCCTAAAATGGTAACTTCGGAAAGCGTGAATCATGGTGAATCTATTCAAGCTTTATCGATGGTGTCCCTGCACAAAAATTAGTCATGTTGTACCTTCGCATGTGCAGGACATAAATACTCTGGAAATAATTTTGAGTGAACCATAAAAATTCGACAAGTAAAGTAACACTGCTGTAAGCCCACTTAAAATAACTTTGTTTTGTCATTGTTATCGCTTGTAAAAGACCAGTCATTCGAGTATTAACTGCCCCTGAAATCATACTGTGACCAGTTGCACTTCATGACCTTCACCAACGCCGGGTATTCGCCAGGTCTTTTAATTTCTTCTTCATTGTTATATAACATGTCTCTTCGTGTAGATAGATTCATTAGAGATAGGAAACGGCTTATTCTACACAGTATTTCAGCGATTAAACGCATTTGCATAAAAAAACAAGACTTCAGTCCGGAAATTGAACAACGTGCTAAAAAAAAGTCTACTGGAAATGCAACGAAGAAAAGGAAGCTTTCATCTCTCTGACATAAAGTCATTTCCATAAATTAATATATTCAATCGTAATTAAAATTAATTCTCTCTCTCTCTCTCTCTCTCTCTCTCTCTCTCTCTCTCTCTCTCTCTCTCTCTCTCTCTCTTTAAGTTTGAATGTATGCATGTATACAGTAAATGACTGAACTTCGCTATAAATAAAATCGATTCATTTTAGAAATATTCAAATAAAAACATATACTAAAATATTTGTTCTTTATCCCAGTTTACCAGAGTTGAGATGTCGGTAAGCATAGGCGTAGGCCTACTAGGATGGCCATCGCCAGAGGGTGGACACGCCTTCTCTCTCGGTGGTCACGCCTTACTGCAAGCCCAATTTGACAGCGTCTCGTATAATGAAAAACAATACCAGGCCGAACCCAAACACGGAAGACAGCACCAACGCCGGTTACCGCTCTGCCTGCCCAGAGAGATATGACAGTCCTCCGAAAAAACGTACGTTGGTCACACTTCCAAATAGGCATCACAACCGCAAACCCTCGACGCAAGGAGCTGTGCATCACATCCCTAGCTTGTGGAAGGGAGTTAACCCTCGACAGGGGAAAATGTTTGCTAAGTGGCAGATGAGTCATTACCTTGAGGCCATCGTTCATCGCATTTGTTAGTACTGTATATTCAGTTTAATATTAGCTATTATTGTGATGGTAGTAAAGGCTACAGCCTTGATAGGATGTGCAAACGGCTTCAGAAGTGAATGTAATGTGTCAAGGTCAGTGAGTACCTCGTGAAAGATTGCAGAACCCATGATTGGGGAAATACTCATTAAATGGCATAAATGATTCTTCACCTAAGGGCTACAGCAACCCCACTTTCCACTCTTATGGGAGGCCAGGAAATAAGAATAACATCATTTGCCTTGCTCTGAATATTAAGGTCACCAAATGTTCATGACATGAGGCATGCAGCCTCACGCCCTGTATTACTGTTGCAAAAAATGTAGATAAATATGTAGTTCTGAGTTTCTGGATTTACAAAAATATGGTACAGGTGAGTTAATATGAATCACAGTGAGACAGAAGTGAAATGGCAGTGTAGGCAGGACCAGGATAAGACAAAGCCTGCGTGTCCCTGTGGCTGACAGGTACCAAGCTATTGAAGGGATGGCAATCTTAGTATCAGGAAGACTTTTGGGACAAGTGAAAGAACACAAATATGTTAGACTGATGATTATATTAGTGAGACTCAGTGAGAGGGGAAAAAGTTCTGATATCAAGTAGCCTATATATCGTCCAAAGATGGATAAGAATAAGACAGAAAGAAAAATTCTTGGAAGAGGCTGAACCTGCGCCTAGCTAGATTTATAGACCAAAAAAGGGTGGCTATGCCGAGTGATTTCAATTCCACTGAAACTGCTGGAGAAAGAGAAGGCATATATATACTGTATATATATACATACATACATACATACATATATATATATATATATATATATATATATATATATATATATATATATATATATATATATATATATATATATATATATATATATATATATTTATATATATATATTTATATATATATATATATATATATATATATATATATATATATATATATATATATATATAATCAGAAAAAGCTACAAACGTCCTTTAATATCCAATTCACTCTACCTCGGAAGTAATATATTTTCATATATGTTACCGAAGGAATTTTTAGTTGATAATAAGTCCACCATCCCGTGGGGCCGTGAGGTCGAACCAGCGACGGACGAGGAATCAGGACTACAGTGACACACTAACCGACTGGTTAGTGTGTCACTGTAGTCCTGATTCCTCGTCCGTCGCTGGTTCGACCCCACGGGACGGTGGACTTATTATCAACTAAAAATAGTCGGTTAGTGTGTCACTGTAGTCCTGATTCCTCGTCCGTCGCTGGTTCGACCCCACGGGACGGTGGACTTATTATCAACTAAAAATTCCCCTTCGGTAACATATATGAAAATATATTACTTCCGAGGTAGAGTGAATTGGATATTAAAGGACGTTTGTAGCTTTCTGATTGTATATGAATCACGGTGATGTGATAAATAGTCATATATATATATATATATATATATATATATATATATATATATATATATATATATATATATATATATATAATGATTATAATCACTTTAGCACGTGATTCGCTTGTCACACATTACCACAGATGATATATCAGAAACGGGATGTAGGTCCTGAGCGGCTTCGACTTTACTTCCAAGCCATTGACGAAGGACCGATACAAAGTATCACTATTCGCAAAGGTACCAATTGACGATCTGCTGGGGTTTTTTCGAAATTATTAGAAAACAAACAGCTGGATATCCCATTTTCTAAAAACACTATAACTGAACTGATTAAATTATGTGTAAAAGAATGTAAATTTGAATTTAATGGTAAATTTTACTCACAAAATTTTGGTATGGCGATGGGAAACCCTCTATCGCCAGTGTTAAGAAACTTATATAAATTATGAATTTGTTTTAAAGAAAGCATTATTATTATTATTATTATTATTATTATTATTATTATTATTTATTATTATTATTATTATTATTATTATTATTTAGTAGATGAAACCTATTCATATGGAACAAGCCAACAGGAATAGAAGTTCCATCTTCTTGCAATCAGAGGCAGACTCCAAATAATGAGAGCTTATTTGTATCTATAAAACAGCAGTTATATTATGACAGAAGTGAAAGAAGTAATGTTTATATGGCAGTCGTAATTAGAATACTTTAGTGAAATTCTGATGTTGGTAAAATCTTCCACTCTTCTGGCTGTTGAACTTGGGGGTGGCAATGGACCCTGAGGAAAGCTCACTTGATGGCCTTCTCCACTAAAAGACAGGAGAGTGCCAAAGACTAGCACTAGTAATTTGCCTGCTGGGCGTATGTTAATGCAAACAACATATTGCTGAAGAACTACGTCTCCGTATATGTATATGTATATATATATATATATATATATATATATATATATATATATATATATATATATATATATATATATATATATATATATATGTATGTATGTGTGTGTGTGTGTGTGTGTATGCTGTCACAACAGAAGGCCGACTTTTTTTTAATATACCCAGTTTTGCTCCTGACAAGGAATTAGATTACCTCATGCTGGTTCTTCGGCTTTGATAACGACAACATATGAGGCTTGAGGGGCTGGCAGTCCCTGAGTGAACATGTAAATATTTTCTCCCTTGTCGCGTGGTGGTACTATTCGTCTTACTTGGGCTGACCCCAGTCTCTACAGTATGTCAAAGAGTGATGCTAATGTCCTGTAGCCGCTGATGGAGACAAGCTCAGCTTCCAGTGAAGCCTTATTTTGTGATTATTTGAGTGTGTATGTGCGTGTGTGTATGTTTAGAATCGAAACCCACCCATCAAACGCTTTAAGATTGATCTCGACACTGAGCCTATATTTCAGTCAGGATTTTCGCCGGTGTTCAACGAGGTACTTTAAAATTACCAACTATCAGAAACATTGAATTGGAGTCTTTAGTGTTTGTTTGAGGGTATGAATCATTAATGTCATTTGGGCTGGTGTATTCATCAGAAATTATTCAGCGAGACATATACGCGAACTGGGAGTAAGTCTGAAGAAGAGTAGATGTATTTCACTTTTACGTATTCACTTTCATGTTACTGTGTCCGTAACACCTCGCCATTCAGTTTGTGAGTTGACCAATTCGTGTACTTTTTGCTTACAGAGAATTTTTTTTCACGTTCTAGAGTACACTGTACTTTACAGAGGATTTTTTACATGTTCTCGAGTACACTGTACCTTACATAGGATTTTTTACATGTTCTCGAGTACACTGTACCTTACAGAGGATTTTTATGTTCTCGAGTACACTGTACTTACAGAGGATTTTTACATGTTCTCGAGATTTTTTGTACCTTACAGAGAATTTTTTTTACATGTTCTCGAGTGCACTGTAACTTTACAGAGGATTTTTTACATGTTCTCGAGTACACTGTACACAGAGAATTTTTTTATGTTCTGGAGTACATGTACCTTACAGAGGATTTTTTTTTTTTGCATGTTCTCGAGTACACTGTACCAGAGGATTTTTTTACTGTACCTTACAGAGGATTTTTTGCATGTTCTCGAGTACACTTTTTACATGTTCTTGCATGTTCTCGAGTACACTGTACTTACAGAGGATTTTTTTGCATGTTCTCGAGTACACTGTTTACAGAGGATTTTTTTGTGTTCTCGAGTACACTGTATTACAGAGGATTTTTTTTACACTGTACCTTACAGAGGATTTTTTGCATGTTCTCGAGTACACTGTACACAGAGGATTTTTTGCATGTTCTCGAGTACACTGTTAGAGAATTTTTTTGCATGTTCTCGAGTACACTGTACCTTACAGAGAATTTTTTTGCATGTTCTCGAGTACACTGTACCTTACAGAGGATTTTTTTACATGTTCTCGAGTACACTGTACCTTACAGAGGATTTTTTGCATGTTCTCGAGTACACTGTACCTTACAGAGGATTTTTTACATGTTCTCGAGTACACTGTACCTTACAGAGAATTTTTTTACATGTTCTCGAGTGCACTGTACTTTACAGAGGATTTTTTACATGTTCTCGAGTACACTGTACCTTACAGAGAATTTTTTTGCATGTTCTCGAGTACACTGTACCTTACAGAGGATTTTTTACATGTTCTCGAGTACACTGTACCTTACAGAGGATTTTTTTACGTGTTCTCGAGTACATTGTACCTTGCAGAGGATTTTTTTACATGTTCTCGAGTACATTGTACCTTGCAGAGGATTTTTTTACATGTTCTTGAGTACACTGACCTTACAGAGGAAAAGCAAGACAACATTGGGAGGAAAAGTTTTGTTTGGTCTTTAACAAGAGATGAAAGGGGATGATTCGACCGATGCACCAGAAGCTGAAGGTGGCCTCAATACATGATAAAGAAGGTCACCATCTGGAAAACACCAGGTTATGGTTGAATCACTACACAGATGATTTTAGCTAGAACTGACCTGTGGAAACAAAGCCTCAAATTAAGAACGGAAGTCATAGCTAAGGTACTAAAAAGTGCCCCAAGTGCATGTGATAGTAATGAGGGATTGCACTTATGTCAATTGTAACGAAAATATGAAGTATGCTTATTCTTACTAGCTGGAGAAACAAATCAATAAAAAACTTAGAGATGAAGACGCTCGTTTCAGAAAAGGCAGGATCTGCAGATTAAATACTTCTTGTGTTATGGCATATTGTGTAGCAGTGTCAAGAAATTTAAAACCGCTCTTTGATGTCTGTTGTTGACATTGAACCCAGATATATAAAGTCGAAAATTTAGTATGATTGTCATTATTTTTTATCACTTATTTAATGTTATTTCGAATAGTCATTCACTTACTCTATTGTGTTAACTTTTTATTATTTTTCATGACATCCATTCATACTATGCTTTCCTCCTCGCCCGTACTACTCTAGCCTTCTTGCCAGCTCATAAATCCTTCCATTTTCGTTTACGTTTGAGTTTCCTTTGTTAAGACTGATCAGTTCTCTTCTCTGCTTCATCAAGCAACAGTGAGATCTCGAGACGTTACTAGTTTGCTATCCCTGTGAAATTGGGACTTTCGAGTTGATTTTAGTAATGTTTAAATTTAAATTGCATCGCATTTGAAACATGCTAATTCGTGTTTCTTTAGCTTCGCAGACAGACAGTGCCAATCCTCTTGCCGATGTCGGTGTTTTGGCTATGATGCCAGCCTGCGTCCCATTTCTGAATATCGGTTATGATGTTTGTGAAAAGTTAAGTATACCTTAGTTTTACCAGACCACTGAGCTGATTAACAGCTCTCCTAGGGCTGTTAATCAGCTCAGTGGCCCGAAGGATTAGACTTATTTTACGTGGCTAAGAACCAATTGGTTACTTAGCAACGGGACCTACAGCTTAATGTGGAATCCGAACCACATTATAGCGAGAAATGAATTTCTATCACCAGAAATAAATTCCTCTAACTCTTCATCAGCCGGCCGGGGAATTGAACTCCGGCAAATCGAGTGACAGTCCGCAGCTCTACCGACTCATCCAACGAATAGCTATGATGTTTGTGACAACGACATCTACAGCATTCACCGTTCGGATGAGTGCAGCTAATGCGCTCTAGTTGCCTTCGGAGCGAAATTTTGTCGTTGTTTTTGTGAAACTTCATCGTTCAGTGGAACAAGTATATTAGTCACTTCGCCAGTGATCATCTGCTCGGCTGTGTTTCCGTCGTCCGGGTTACCTCATTTAATGGTGCACCATCATATTTCAAGAAGAGCATTTTTCATCCAAGAAATGCTTCAGCTATCATTCAACTATGTTGCAGTGATACAGGAACATATTATAAATTGTGTATATTTTTGTAATCAAATGATAAAATTTAACTTGTCTTTAAATCTGCCTTTGATGGTTGTACCCAACTCTGCTGATTAAGTGATGGCTGTTGGTGGCTGATTTATTACATTCAGGAAAAAAATGACTACACATTCCAGAGCAACCTTTCCTTTATGAAGAGCATGCCTAAAGGGATGAAATAACACTGGTTGAAGACAGCATTGATAAGGTTTAATCTTCCAAATGTATGAGAACAATGGTAACCCGTAAAGGTTCTCCTGGGTTCAAATTCAGTAACAAAAAAAAATGGGCCAGTCAAACACTGGGGGGCTGAATAACACTTGGATGCCTAATAGACTGAAATTGCACATAAACGTATGTCTGTGTTACTATAAGAACATGTTATGCAAATGAAACTATATCTAGATCTTGTCACTTTGAAAAAAAGCTTAAGGATATTATGAGTCAGATGGCAGGATAGTTAGAAATGACACTATGAAGGCAATTACAGAAGTTCAAAATGTAGATGACATGGTGATGGCTTGGGTATGTCCTTCACACAACTTGAGGAGAATATTAGGTAACGGTATTAGATGGCCTCTTGTGAGCAGAGAGAAGAGTTGGAAGACCAGACCTACTTGGATGAGAGCTATGAGAAAAGAGGCTGGGATAAGTGCAGAATAGTGGAAGATAAAGAACAGAAAAATATATGAATGGCTGAATTTCATATTCCCTTTGCTTCATGCAGCGTTGGAGGCGATAATGATGATCATCATCCTCACATCCGTGAATTCTGCCTCTATGTCTTTTCTGTGATTTATCCTGCACATATTTTCCTCAGCTAACACTGTCATGTACTATCCTCCCCGGGGTTATGTGGAGGACAAGTCCAAGCCACCTCAACCTCCCATTTCATCACATCTCATCAACATACGGCACTTCTGTAATTTCCGTGACATTTGACTCATGATATTTTTCTTAAAGGTTACTTTTTGTATGCAGTTCCAGTCTGTTTGGTTTCCAGATCTTATTCAACTTCACCGTTGTGTGATTGGCCTTCTTTAATTTTTCTTTAAACTACAGGTCAAGTGATCACGTCCTTGATATCACTGTTCAGAAATATTTAAAAGATTAAACATCATTGTCTCTCTATCTTCAGCTTCTGATATATCATTCACACCAACTCCCTAATATCTGTCATTCATGACCTCACTAAAATGTTCCTTGCCTTTTCCAGGTATTTTCCCCCTTTTCTTTTACTCATGGATACTTCATTAATAACTCTTTTAACTACCCTAACACCATCGCCACTCCTGAATACCCGGCTTTGTCCATACCCTCATCTTGATTGTCCAAATATTATCTCTTATCTCTTCTTGAGCTTTGTTCGATTTCATTTCCTTGACTTGTGCACTTAGGACGCTCTACTTTGAGGTCTTCCTCTTCTCCTTGACGTTAGTCTGTGTGTACCTTTTGCTTTTTCCTGTTCTTTATTGTATCCCAGGTCTCATCCAATGTCCCATATCCAAATACATCTTCTCCTAAAGATTGGTAAAGATTTTGAAGACAAACCAGTCCTCATTTCTTGTCTTCTCCCCAGATACTGTTTTTAGAACTGCAAATATATTTCAACATTCATTTTAAAAAGCCTCTTGATGTTTCAGCTTCAAGAAGCTTTACTGTATTAACCTAGCTGCTTTGTCGGTATTTTTGTTGGGTGCTTTTAACTTCAGCCTTAGTGTGGCAATGACAAGTTAGGTGATCACTGCCAGCATATCCTCTGTAGCTCCAACCATTCTTGATAAATAGTTATGTAATCTTTTTGCTTTCTATGACTGCCATCTGGGACTGCTCATGTGTACTTATGAATATTCTTTTATTGAAAAACAGCACCTCCAATTACCAAATTATTTGCAGCACGACAATTTTATCTAATAGGCCTTCCTTACCCATTATCATTCCCTATATATTACCTTCTTTGTTTCTACCAACTTTTGCATTAATATCACACAACAGTTCTGATATCTATTTCTGGTAATTCATCTGTAATATTATGCAATTTTATATAAAATTAGTCTTCCATTTCTTCAGAGACATCTTTTGTCGGTGCATGGCACACATCACTCCCATACTGCACAGTTTTTATTTAAATCTTTTCAGCAGTATTCTACTGCTCACTGCTCTCAAGCCAGTCAGGCATCTGAGAATTTGAAAGTACAGTTATATGTGGCACATATGGATGTAAGGAAAGTTTATATCACTCATTGAGGTAAAGCGGATAGTAATGCACCGAGGATGTCTAGGGTAGAGGATAAGATCCCAAGACAAAAAAAAAGTTTTTTGTGATGGAAATGAGCCATGATTTAGATATCAGTGATAGGAAAAAGGGTGGTTTGGTGTTTAAAATTGGGCCGAGACAAGGGTGTGTTATAACTCCAAGGCTGTTTGCTATCTTTATGGATAGCGTGCAAGAAGTGAGAGAAAGGAAAGCGGATTAAAGTTCAAATGTATGGGACTGGAAGATGAGTCATGAATGGCTGGTGATTGCAGGATAGTTCATAGGAACTGCCGAGAACATGTAAAAAGTATATTGAGTGCTTGCAAAATGGAAAATTGGAGTTATATGAACAAGAGTAAGAGTATCATGAGATAATGGGAAAATTAATTTGGCTGGCGAAAGAATGGTTGCGGTATTTTTGTACAGGTAATTGGCAGTAAAAGTAATGGAAGACGGTAGGAGGAGATGAGAAGTTGATATGTAGGAACAGATTCTATAAACATATGGAGTGTGGATGCTGAAAGTGAATGTAAAAAAGAGATTTGAAGGTGTGGAGACGAATGGATAATGTAGTATACTATATAGGGCTTAAGAACTGTACAGTTGAGAATTGTGATACACGGAAGGGTGGTGACAGCTTCAACATAGTTGGAAGGTGGATGAGTGTTTAGAGATGGCTCAGTTATGTAGAAAGAATAGACCATAATGCTTTTGTGAAAATACTCTACACTCCAGGATCGTGAGGAGCAAGGAGGCAAGGAAGACCTATAGAGGGCTGGATAGATGATGGGAAACGGGTGCTGGATGGCAGAAAACTCATCATCCCAAAAGCAGGAGACCACAAGCAAGATGAAGGTGAATAGCTCAGTGTGGGGAATTTGAAGTGACTAGTATCATGAAGTTTTCTGTAAAGATGGTTCATCCATGATTCAACAGCTTAAGTATTAATGTTGCAGCGATCACACGCACGCACACACACACACACACATATATATATGTTATATATATGTGTGTGTGTATGTGTTTATGTGTGAGCATGCATATATATATATATATATATATATATATATATATATATATATATATATATATATATATATATATATATATATATATATATATATATAGATATATCAGGACAGGTTGAAAAGGAGACAGTCTGTCATCTATAGGTGATATTGATTTGCCGACGCATATCATAACACATAGTCACATCATCAAGGCTAAAAGACAAAATACACAAATTAAAATATATGGAATGAAACTAACGACTTCAAGAGTCTCAGCATGCTATATAAATATACATTAAAACAAGACAATTCGGGAAACGCACCTGCTAAACTAAAAGTTGAAAACTGAATGACTAAAAAGGAAAAGGAAAGTGGCAAAGAAAACCAACTCAAGCCAGATACAACTGTACAGAGGTGGTGTGTGAGTTCAACTTGGGCATTAACTGCTTAATAAATAACGATCCTAAAATGAGCAGTTCGTGTGGATAACTTGTTTGACCCAAAACAGAGAAGTCAGAATAATTAATACTGGTATTACATACATCTGAATGATTTCTAATATTAGAAAATTCTGGATTGGACAATCTGCAACCAGTATGATGACTAACACCTTTACAGTATGTGAATCTGGTCTGACCCTCAGCAATTGTTCAGTCAATCCCACGCAAGTCCCCAAATTACATCTGGGGCAAGTATATTTATATACGACTGAGGATTGCATTATTGGGCAAATTCTATCCTTAAATTTAAAGAGAGACACTATTGTAAGTGGATTTTTTTGGTATTAGAATGACTTGTAACATATGAAAATGTTTTTCTATTGAAGACTTAAGACTACTTCTAAATTTATCGTCTTGGACGTATGGGATACTTTCATAGAGTTTCTTCCGTGGTACTGTACTTATAACAGACGAGTCAGATAGTTTCTTATTTAAGAAATTCTCACAGTGTTTAAAGAAAACATGAGAAGGAAACCAATTATCAGTAAAATATTTGTTCAAGAACATTATTTCTTTATGATAAAGTCCCATAAAGAGGTTAGAGTATAAGTCCGGTAGAAGAGAGTAAAAATTAAATTTAGTTTAATATTATAAAACAAGCACTATAAAAGTTTGAGCCCAGACCAGTAAGTCTTTTTTTCTAAAAACGAAAGTGTTAAAACTGTCATTATGTAGGAACACCAAAACATCCAAGAATGGTAGTTGATCAGTATCCTCCCTTTCTAATGTAAATTTAATATTAGGATGTACTTCGTTAATGTACGAGAGGAGTTGATCAGCATGAAAGGCTGATTTAAAAAGAACGAGGTGTCATCGACAAACCGTTCATATACAAGAGGATAAAAGCCAAGTGGGCAATTTTCCAACATGCCCTCCTCCAGGGAGCCCATGAAAATGTACAAACAACCATTAAAAATAAAGGCAGTGTCCAGCACTGCTAACTCCAACAATTTCTTAAAAAGACAATAATCATCATAATTAAAATAAGTGTCATTGGGTTCAATAAAAATTTTATCTAAAATAACCTCAGTTGGGATATTTGTAAATAATGACTCACCATCGTGGCTGGTCATACATAAATCAGTCTTGGCATAAAATATATGATTTAAACTCTTAAGAGTTTTTTTTTTAAATATGCTGGTTAGAAGTAAACTGTTTTAATATTGGTACTAAATATTTGGCTAATTTATAATTACTAAGGGATTCAGAGCCGATGAAACGTGATTTTTCGTCAAAAAATTTTTATCAAAGCATCTGATAAATGTGAAAGTTGGCAAGTGTATATTCTATAACTCTGCCTAATTTTTGCACGTATTATCTAGCACCTAAGTTCGATAGTTTTGATATTTATAGAGTAAAATGAAGTCGCCGATGCCGGAACCGAGAAAATCACAGACAAGGATTCTAAAACAATTCGTGACGCAAACATAATATGACGTCATGAGGCTCGGCCCATCCACCAGGTAGGCAGTGAATGGATATGCTTACACAGTATAGGCTTCAACAAATTCGATAATGGCCAGCAGGATATGGAATTGTCCCTGTGGTTGCAAGACTGCATTTTTGCTACGGCTTACCACTTTGTATACAAGAGGGAAGACCCGTGACAAGATTTACTGGAGCGTGAATAGGTAGTTATTTCTGTCGTGGGCTATAGTTTACTTGGCCACCCCAGAAGTGTGGGCAGAAGCTGTTAGACAATTACGTCATTCGGGGGAGGAATCCTGAAGTCGAACAATGTCCATGAGAGCGTGGAAGGAACCAGTCATCACTGACATCGCTAGCGACGATGAGGACGGGATGTTGACCTCTTCCCCGAGAGTGACGATGAAG
Organism: Macrobrachium rosenbergii; assembly: GCF_040412425.1. NCBI lineage: Eukaryota > Metazoa > Arthropoda > Malacostraca > Decapoda > Palaemonidae > Macrobrachium > Macrobrachium rosenbergii. Next base: position 52,131,973 of record NC_089796.1, read on the forward strand.
ACATTTTGTAAATAAATTATGTTCAGTGCTAGACGTTTTATTTGTATCTCTAAAACATTTATTAAAACAACGATTATAACAGTATGTTCCCCATTCAAACTGATTTCAATATATTTTCCTTTCCATGCATATCAATACAAATCGTGTTACATCTGATTGACATTAAGTACGTAAATAATAGGTTGCCCTCAAAATCTCGACTCCTACCATTACCTTTTATTTGCAGCGAGTATACGAGCGCTGTTTAGGGTGCTGTATGATATAAATAAAAAAAAAAACAAAGAAAAAAAGCAATGGGTTTACATTAACTGAAATGAAACAATGGCGCTGACCTTTACACCTCTAATAATTGAGGGAAATGAGGTATCATTGCTTTTCATTTGAATTCTACTTCTAGTGACCGCTCCTGACTTGCTGCAAATAGAGGGCTAAAGTGTCGAAACTGAGGTAAGACAAAACGGATTGTCTTTTTGTATTCCCGCCCTGAATGGATGTAGATCTAACAAATGAGTTATAGACTAGTTTATTGTGTGGCTTAATTACATACATTATTTATAAAACAGAAACAATACGAATATCAAGAAAATGGAAGAATTTCGAGCTAACAACTTATTCCCAACAACTGGTGTGGAAGTTGAAAACTCCACAAAATGAAACCTCCATAATAATAAAATAATAATAATAATAATAATAATAATAATAATAATAATAATAATAATAATAATAATAATAATAATAAAATTATTGAGAATGATAATGCAATCAAGGAGACGATGACAAATCCTGCTCGCCATCATTGATATCGCTGAAGCCTTCCCAATTGGGTGGGGTCACCCCCCACTTGGGGTAACTACGTAGGCGATGACGCAACTTGGAGGTACCTGCTCATTACGGCAATTCACCTGCTGACACAATAAGGAAGTAGACAAAGCTCCGCCTACATGGGGAATTTGGGAGGAAGTGAGCAGACCTCTTTCTCTTGGCCTTGCTAATATCAATTGGTGAATATGCCATCGGCAAGTGAGCAGAGCCACAGTGAAGAGACGTTTTCCCCATATGAAAACCCTTCAATGTGGGTGGAGCCTCATGACGTCATGGGTTCACGTCACTATGGTGTTCAGAACCTTTACCTGCGATTTTGATGGCTCTGGCATAGGAAAAACACTTTTACTCTGATAAGTACCAGAACTATCGAACTTAGGCACTAAATAATACTTGCAAAAATTAGGTAGGGTTATAAAATATATACGCTTGCCAACTTTCACCTTTATCCGATGCTGTGATAGAAAGGCGTTGCCGAAAAACCGTGTTTCATTGGCTCTGAATTCCTTAGTAGGAACATGGATTGATGACATTATTGGTCTAATTGGAATTCCGTCTTTGCGTATTTTAGGTAGACCATATAAAGCTCCAAACGACGTACCGAAGCAATATAAATCTTCATAAGTGTCTTTATTGATGATATTTTTGGTATAAAGTTCTTTTAAAACCTATTGATTTTATCTTCAACTTTAAATATGTTTACAATCAGGGTTACCGATTTTTTTGAGCTGGCTTCCATCACCGAGAATAGACTCCATTTTACTGATATAATCATCTCTGTTTAAGATAACAGTGCCTTTACCCTTATCAAGTTTGGTAACTACCACATTTTCGCTTTTTGCCAAATTATTTAGAACATTCAAGTCAGTTCTCTTAAAAAAAGATGTCTAATTGGTAGTCAGTTTTCTAAAAGCTTGTTGAGAAATATCCGATAGTTGTAATTGCACTTTACTAATATCATTATTGAAAGGTTGATTCTTTAACCTATGGAATAGCGATTCTAAAGGTAAAAAAAAAAAAAAACTGTTATAATTAGGTTTGTAACATGGCATGCAGAAGTCCAGTCCCAGAGGTAATAAAAGTTCTACTCCTTTTGACAATAATTCATAAGAAGACATGTTAACAACTGAACTCAGTGTAGTGACATACTACAAGCGGCAAACCGTTGCCGCGCGCGGCCGCGGCAAACCGCGAAAGTTTGAACCTGACATACTATAGCGGCAAACCGACCTGCAGTGCGGTTTTCTCTCGACATCAGAGTAGGATGGATGTGGCAAATTTTATTAAAATTGCCACTTTGTGTGCTGTTGATAGCGAGCTGAGGGAATTATATTAAAAAACAGTTAAATACAGTTTTGCTTTTAGCGATAAATATTGCAACAAATAGTACTGCGTAATTATATAATAATAGTATTATCTTGTTAGTTTAAAGCCACTTCTACCCATATTGGTGAAATTGGCATTAATAATGAAGCAATGAAAATATAAGGAAATAATAGAAGTAATACATGGAGATTTTCAACATACTTACATTAGTAGAAATATATATATACCAGAAAAGATAAATGTTTTCCCGCCGCCGCGCGCGGCATAGTATGTCAGTAGCCATAGCTTAACATGTGTTGACTCTGAAAACCGCGACCGCGCGCGGTCGCGGCATTATTTTTCCCGCCAACATGTGCGGCAGAAAAAAAACAGACAGCGGCAACCGCGACCGCGCGCGGCGTCGGTTTCTCTAGTATGTCAGGTCCCATAGGATAACACATGCTGGCGGGATTTTTTTCGCCGCTGCCGCGCGCGGCAACGGTTTGCCGCTTGTAGTATGTCACTACACTCACACTATGGTTAAGATGAGGAAGGAGAACACCAAGGCTTTGCAGCTTTATAGTATGACAACGTTAAATACTAGTGATATGGTTAGAAATGCTTTTGTTAAAAAGAAATTGAAAAGTAATAAAATCGATAAAAGACAAGGTGCTGCGAACGTGTTGATGCAAAACTTGTACAGCCGACAAATGTTTAGTAACATGAGTTTTTGTATTCATTTCCATGTTTAACAATTTGTTAGTGGCATCAGCATAGAATTCAGTACGGCACAAGGAGGCATGACACAGTTTAAATTTAATAAAATTTGGAACAATTTTGTTGAGTTGACAATAATGTAAAAAGTCCAGGTCCAATTTGGCTTAATCGAGTTTCTTTGTAGTCAGCTCCAGGGATCAGCAGTGGGACAAAACATCTGCGCAGAGCGTCTGCGAATTAATTGATGAAAGTGTGTGAATCCTCTGGAGCGGACCCGGATCCGTATTGAATTCTATGTTGATGCCACTAACAAATTATTAGACATGGAAATTAATACAAAAAACTATTATGTAACTAAACACCTATAGATGACTGACTGTCTCCTTTTCACCCTGTCCTGATATATGTAGGTTTGCTTGGTTAACAACTCCTTTCATTATATTTATATATATATATATATATATATATATATATATATATATATATATATATATATATATATATATATATATATATATATATATATATATATATATATATATATATATCACACATTACCACAGGTGAAAAATAAGAAACGGGGTGTAGGTCCTGACCGGTTTCGACTTTATTTCCAAGCCATTGACGAAGGACTGATACAGAGTTTGAGAAGTCACAAATATATATACTACAAGAACAGTACTGACGAACATACACAACCGTTAGAGGCTCCATATCCCCACTCAGGCCGGTGTCGAGGTAGGAGTGGCCTTTAAAACTCATTTGGCTAAAAATCACAATAGACTCTCAGGGGACATTGCTGATAAACAGACCATACCCCACCTCAGATCCACACCTGACAAGGCGGAGTTTGGAAACTCATTAACCTTACTACCCTCGTACTGTGTTTACAAATATGATAATCCTATTTTCATATATCTCTACTGCCTACCTTAAAGTTTAAACAATTTACAAATTTCTTTTTGATATTAAAGGATCAAGTTTATACATCCCTTGACTGATATTCATATTATGGTTGTAACTTTCTTTTATGAAGCTAGATTCAATGATGTTCCTTTCCAGTGCATTATTAGAATATACAATTCTTTTGCCCCTTCCCAGTTGATAGCATGATTGTTCTCACTAACATGTACAAATATACCACTGTTCCTTGTGCATATCTCACACATTTCTTATGTTGTTCAATTCATTTTTTTCCAGTGCTTTCCCGGTTTGGCCAATATAAAAGTTGTCACAAGACTTACATGGAATTTTATATACACACCCTTTAATATTGTCTGGGAGTTCTTGATAAGTACATTTTTCATTGTTGTATTGTTCTTAAATGCGACATTAACACCAAAATTCTTAAGAAGATGAGGGATATCTTTCATACTATTATTATAAGGCAGAACAAGCAAATTTTTTTGTGTTGTAAGGTTCTTTCTGGTTTTGATACATAGTCTTTTTGCCGCTTCATATGCACTGTTTAATACACTATCAGGATATTTCAATTTTTTGCCTGCATTCCTAATCTTATCTATTTCATCATCAATATATTCAGGGCTACATACCCGTAATGCTCTTAAAAACATAGATGAAAACACTGACTTTTTAACTTTATTGCTTTGTCCAAAATAGAAATGCACATAGGAAGAAATGTTAGTGGGTTTTCTATACACACCATATTTAAACCCATACTATATATGAGGACATCCAGAAACAGTAAGCACCCATCATTTTCCATTTCCATCGTGAATTTAATTGATGGTACTAATTGATTTAACTTAGCAAAAAGTTTTTTACATCTTGGTTATATATACACAAATTATGTCGTCAACATATAAACCATGTTACATTACGTGGGATTATGTTGTTTAATATCTTCTTTTCAAAAAATTCCATATATAGTTACATAACTCCTACCTCGACACCGGCCTAGTGGGGATATAGCCTCTAACGGTTGTGTATGTTCGTCAGTATAGTATATATATTTGTGACTTCTCACACTCTGTATCAGTCCTTCGTCAATGGCTTGGAAATAAAGTCGAAAACCGGTCAGGACCTACACCCCTGTTTCTTATTTTTCACCTGTGGTAATGTGTGATAAATGAATCACGTACAAAAGTGATAATAATCATATATATATATATATATATATATATATATATATATATATATATATATATATATATATATATATATATATATATATATATATATATATATATATATATAATATATATATATATACATATATATACATAATATATATATATATATATATATATATATATATATAGATATATATATATATATATATATATATATATATATATATATATATATATATATATATATATACATATATATATATATATATATATATATATATATATATGTATATATATATATATATATATATATATATATATATATATATATATATATATATATATATATATGTTTATATACATACACACTTATACATAGTTACATCGTTCCTTCGGCAGATGAATTGAATTGTTAATTATTGTGATTTATATAGCCTTGCTGTACCTAAGACCCATGTAATCCTATCAGTTAAGGATAAAAGTTACCCAAAAAGACAGATAATTAACCTAATTAGATTCGGTTGCCAGTTGAAACTAGGTTACTGAATATTTTTATTTACTCTGAACAAATGAGTTAAATAAACCACATTAATCAGCCATCTAGTTCAACAAAAACAATGAATGAAAATAAGAAAATCTTACAGGAGCCAGCAACAGTTCTAACTTCGTCCCACTTTGGGCACACAATATTTCCCCCTACGTTAGGGTATGTTGCAACAGCTGGGAAACTCTCGTGACGCTCTCATAAGCAGTTCTCGAGTATATTATGGCTAGTCCTTCTCTATACAAGGATATGGCCAGGTTCCAGGGCATGCCCGATTCTTGGAGGGCCATATCCAGATAACACTTGAATTCCAGACCCTCTCACTTATCCTTAATTACTGCAAGGGGTGTAACCTAAATCGAGAATATTATGTTAACACCATGGAGGATACTTATGCAATCTCACTAGGAAACACTAATTGTATTTCATATAATCGACTTTATAA
>NC_089796.1:52142898-52235398 GCF_040412425.1 Macrobrachium rosenbergii
CACTCGTTCCTCCACCTAGATTTTTAACTTCCAAAATTTTAACCTTGACACCATGGCAGGGCAAAAAGCATCTAACCAATAAGGGACTCAGTTTAATATTTCCATAATTAGAGCAGTCAATATAAAGTCACACAGTTTATCTGAGACAAATCCTCTTTTAAGGATTCTAAGGCGTCAGGCAGAAAAATGTTGTTCAAAATGCCTCCGTATTGGTGCAAGCGCATGCAAATGAATTGTCACAACACTTTTTAATAAGTTTGGAAGTGCAATCCATAGAGAGGAATGAAAAGCTGTGTTGCATTGCATGATAAGCCCAAGTTCCTTCTGCTGCTGCCAAGTTCTTTTCTTTTTCTCCAAATCCTTCCTTCTGCATATTTCATATTTTCCACCATTGTTATCGAGTAATACGACAGGCACTTTAAACACTTGACATCACTTTCACGCTTTGCTTTTTTTATGAAAGGATATTCGCCTTCTAATTCTTTATGGGAAGTCCACTTCTTTTTGGATGCCATGATGTCGTCCCCTTTGGAGTGCTGCTTCATTACTACAGGAACAGACCACCAACACGTAGTGGATAGACACAGGCAGACAGACATGCACAAGTGCGAGAGAGGTTACTGGTCGTATTTTGCGTGTATAAATGGTGCGTTTGTTTTCATTCTCTTTTATTTGGTTAAAGAAAATGGAGCACAATTCATACATTCCACGAGTACTTGTGCAAGAGCCATCGAGAAAAAATATCTTGACTCTTAGTTTTGAACAATTAGCAATTTTTTACGATTTGCATATGCAATGGGGGACACATGAAGGGCAAATTCCGTCAAGGGGGACATTAGTACGTCCCCCGAAGGTAGTGATTTTGCTGGGGACAGATTCGAAATGGGGGATTGTCCCCCGCAAAGGAGGACGTCTGGTCGCCCTACAAATACATAGTCACCCTACCCCGTGCTGTGGAAAATTTCTGTGGTGCCCCCTTCCCTTGATGCCCTAAGCACGTGCTTGTTTTGCTCAGTGGTTAATCCAGTCCTGGTTGACACGGATCGAATGCCTGCTATTTTCAAAGCTATTGCCATAAAAAGGAAGTCTTATCAAGGTTACAGCAGTCTGTCAAGTGTCAACCCGAAGAATTAATGTCTGCTTTCATTCCAAACAGTTCGGAGTTGGCTACGGCTAAATCGGTTTCATTGCCTACCGCGAAACTAAAAGATCTCCCAATACATTAGTTTTTTTTTTTTTTTTTACGATATAAAACTTTAATTTCCTGTGCAGTAGATCTGAAGTTATTTGTGCAATAAATATTTTTACTTTGAACAGATTTTTTTCGTGAATGTTTTGTCGATGAAAATCGATTTTCAAAAGATTATATCAAGAAAGTCAGAGCGACCAAAGCCTATGGTTGAATTTTTCCATCTTTTTACCATCATCGAATGTCACAGTAACTATAGAATCAAATCAAAACTCAGGTATGAATTTCTTTGAATATTAATTTGAATACCATGGTCACTTCAAATCTCATGCTGTGGGGTAAACGCGATCTTAGCTGCCCTAACACCCGCCATCACAGGACTCTCGGCTCCTGCTCATCACTCTCCCTTCACCCCTCTGCCCGTCATAAGTCTCTCTCTCTCTCTCTCTCTCTCTCTCTCTCTCTCTCTCTCTCTCTCTCTCTCTCTCTCTCGCCTCACTTCCATAGCATACTTTAAAAATACATTTCAGTTTCACTGAATCTCTCAAAGAAAAAATATGAATTAAGTAGCCCTATAAATAGGCCTATGGTGATAAAAAAGCAGACTTCGATCTCTCTCTCTCTCTCTCTCTCTCTCTCTCCACTTCTATAACATGCTTTTAAAATATATTATCATTTAATCTCAAAGAAAACATAATGAAATAAGTAGACTTATAAGTAGGCCTATGCTTATACTAAAACAGACTCTCTCTCTCTCTCTCTCTCTCTCTCTCTCTATCATAATATTACATTCATTCCTTAGATGTTCCACGCGATTTTCCCTGGATATTGTCCAAATTAGTATATTTTTCTCTCGTTGTTTAATATCATGTTTCCATTTGCTCATGAAATCTATTTCATTTTGGTGCCATAACGTCAATTATGAGGAAGATTTCACGGCCGGTTTTACCGAAGAATGATTGATATCTCGTTCTGCATTGTCGCTGCAGAAACCACTTGAACGAATAATGAAGAGGCTGTTATGCATTTCAGTATCACTGTGACAGAAATTCTGTAGAATCGCTATGATCAGAAGTTGTACGAAATCAGGGAAACAACAGTCATCATAAGGCTTTCAAGCTCTCCCTCCCCCTTTCCAGATATCCTAATATTTAAACAATATGTCGCCGATGATCTAACAAAACTGTTGCTTAATATTTGTTGCCAAGTATATGTAGAAAGAAGCTCATCCATCCAAATATCGTCAAACACCGGCACAGACAGACACTCATTGTGCCACAATTCACCTTCATCCCTCACACATTATCGCACTTCCTTGATATCAGGGCTCTTCCTTTCCTGTAACTTTCCACATCAATCTGTCCAGCACTTTCTAGGTATTTCTCTCTTCCTACCTCCTAACACTTGCAAAATATAAATTCTTAACCAACCTATTGAGTTCTGGCAAACCATGAGATGTAAACCAATTATCCAGACATTTTACAATATTGGTAGTACTGGTGGAATGCAATATTCCTACTTCAAACCATCTAGAATAATAGTCTACTGCAGCTAATAAATTTTCATCACTTGGCAAAGGACAGCATATATCCACTCCAATATGATGCCATGGTCTTTCTGGTAAAGAAGTTGGTTTCAGTGGTTCTGGCTTGTTATTACTGCTCATTAATAAACTTGCTTTACAATTCTTTACAATTCTTTATCTGTACCAGGCCATCAAACTTTCTGTCTTAATCTGCTTTTACACTTTACAATACCTTGATGTCCCTCATGGGCCAAATCAAGAATCTGTTTTCTCAAAGATTTAGGAATTATAATTCTTTGTCCTCTTAATAGTAAACAACCAATGATACATACTTCCTCTTTAACATACTAAAAGCTGGAGTTTCATTCCAATCACCAGTGCTAACAGCATTTCGAACTTTACTCAACTCTATATCAGACCAGACTGTTGTTCAATTTCCCTAGTAGTTTAGCAACAGGTGTTGCACTTATTGCAATAAAATAAACATATTCCTTTGCTACATTACCTTTGGGAATATCTGGTAAGGGTAATCTAGACAATGCATTAGTCTTCCTGGTTTGTATTTTACTTTAAAGTTGAAAGGCTGCAATCTCAGAACCCATCTTTTAATACGCAAAGGAGGTTTTGACTTGGGAAAATAGATTACTTCAAGAGGTTTGTGATCACTCATCAATTCAAAATGAATACCTAAAACGTACAATCTAAACCTCTCACAAGCCCATACAACAGGAAGTGCTTCTTTTTCTGTCTGAGAAACATCCATCATTTTGTTTTGCTAAAATATCTCCAAGTCCAACTGGACTAGCATCTACAATCACTTGGATATGTGATACAGGATTAAAATATGCCATGCTTTCAGCAGACATAAGCCTCTTTTTCAGTTCCTAAAATGAATGTTCCTGTTCACTTCCCCACTGCCGAGTTACATTCTTTCTTAACCTTCTTAAGGGCTCTTCTACAGTTGACAAATTATTGATAAACTTGCCACAGTAATTTACCAGACCAAGGAAACTCCTAACCTCATTTACATTCTCCAGTCTTTTAGCCTCATTTACAGCTTTAACTTTATCATCAGTAGGTTCAATGCCATTCTTTGAGAGAACGTGTCCCATAAAAATTAACTTTTCCATTCTGTTACACAATGTTGCCAATACCTTTTCTAACCTACTGTCATGCTCGTTAACATCATTACCAAACACAATTATGTCATCAGCTAATTCTCTGACTCCTTCAAAATCCTGCAAAACTTGTTGCAAAATATGTTGATAAACTTCAGGAACACAGTTAACTCCAAACAACAATCTTTTGTACCTGAAAAACCCTCTATGAGTAACAAAAGTAGTCAAATATCTACTCTTTGGATCTAAATCAATTTGATGGAATCCCCACTTTAAATCAAGTTTTGAATATATAACAGCACCATTCATATCACTTAACAATTCATCTGTTGTTAGAATAGGGTGCCTAGTTCTTAAAATAGCCTCATTAGCTCTCCTCTCATCAACACACAATCTCAATTCATTACTGTTACCTGGTTTTGGGACAAAAACAGGAGCTGAAACCCATTCAGTAGGACCTTGAACTGGCTCAATAATATCTACATCTAACAAATCATCAAGAGTTTTCTCAATCTTTTCCCTTATATTAAAAGGGATTCTCCTAAAAGGTTGTGCTACAGGTTTCACATTAGGGTTTACATGCAATTTCAGTTGGAAATCAGTCAACTTACCAAGACCTGAAAAACAAGATTCATACTTCCCTTTAAATTTGAATATTTATCGCATACAGTACTTGTTTTAATTTGGTTAACATCCTCAGCAATTCTTAACACATTTAATGTTATGGCTGTGTCTGTGCCAAGTAACTTATTATCAATGATATCATTTTTCTCAATAACAATGAAACCTGTTTCAACACATGCTCTCCCAGATGGGGACTAAATCTTTGTGCTAAATTCTCCTCTTATCTTTAACGGGGTCTTCAAGCCATAAGGATATAAATGCTTTTTACAATCTGTCAAAATTACAGACTCACTTAACTTTTCAAGATCATTTGTAGTAATAATATTACAGGAAGCACCAGAATCAATTAGGAATTCAGTAGATACATTATTGACATTAAGTCTAAATACAGTAGATATTTTATTTACATATTTGACATGAAATAGGTAATGGTCATCATAATGATCAACGTCTTGTGTCTCGGCCTGTAAATCTTTTACTACAATAACATACTGATTATGCCTAGGTTGGCCTCTTTGGCACCTGGTATAAGTCCTAGTACTGACACTTCCTCCCCTGGACATTTTCATACCAGGTTGCAACACTGACACTTTCTGACCTGAGTCACATGTAGGATAAGAAACTATGTTGGACCTACAAACAAGAGCTAAATGACCTATCTTACCACATTTCTGGCACGTTTTATTTCTTGAAACACTGCAATCGCTCTGCCAGTGACCTTATAGACCACAACACCAACAACTTTGATTCATGCTAGGCCTACCCGAATTACTTCTCGGCCAATTAGAATGCACCAAATTACCTGTATTTCCTCCCCTTTTTGCATGAACAGTTCCACTACCTTGGGACTGGTAACATGCCTTATTTACTCAGAGATTATTATCTTGCCTAGATCTCACAGAATCTTCTTCAGTTTGCCTTGCCTGGCTCTCAGACATTTCATGAGCCCTTGCCATTTCTACTATGTTATCTAATGCCAAGTTTCTCTTCCTCAAAAATCTAACTCTTAACTTCTTAGAAAAATACTTTTCAATTATCTGATCTCTAAGATTAGAATTCACTTCAGCTATGGGATACTCACATGATTTAATCAAATTTCTTAGCCTAGCAAGCCTGCCTGAACACATGCCTCTCATAAGCTACATCTTTTTAGGCATAAAATGGTTATCTAACGCTGTATCTGCATCAACAAAACTATCTCCAGCCACAGTCAGGGTTCTAAAAATACGTTGTACATCCATACCTGCTTGGTGGAGCAATATCGCTTTCTTTTGGCCATCTTCAGTGACTCCACTACCTTCAATGAAGTGCGTAAAAGACCCCTTTCAGTCTGACCATTTCTGTGCCACATTTGACGTCTCCTCGGGGGAAAATGCTGCTAAGGGCGTTAACTGTAGTGGTGTAGCCATGGTTTCCCTTAGCCTAACTCGTCTACAATTAGGTTACTCATGGTATACTATGCTGTCTGCTCTTGCCAGTGCCTACAGTTCTTCAGGTTTCTGGCTTAACAGGTTCTTGTCACCTAAAAAAAAAATATCCTGGTGATATATCCTCGTCGCCATTAAAGGATTTGTACCTTGACTTGCAATGCTATGGAGGATGGCTGAGATGAAACTACTTAAACCTTTGTGGACATCTTTTATTTCTCAAGTCGCCCGCTTCTCTCCCTCTAGCTACAACCACAGCAACAAATAGGCGGCGACGTGTCGAATGTTCCCAAGAGATTATGGATACAGCACATCACAGAAAACTGTTCCTTTCAAAACATCAAGGAACACATACACTACACCACCTCAAAACGCTCTAATTCAGCATTCACTGTCATCACCTTCTCCTCTCTTATGGCACATATTATACTGCATAAAATGGAGTGATGGCTCAACAATCCCGTCATACACTCTTCTCTCATCTTGCCCTCAAGCATTACGTTTACCATCATAAAGCTGTATAAATGAACAGATTTTCCTTTGCAAACACTTTCAGACTCATTAGTTTCTGAAATTTCTTCTTGCTATCCCCAATGAGCACCATGCCATCTGGTGTCAACATCAGCCATTCAACAAGACAATCACAACTCATTTTCTTATCCCACAATTTTGCACCTATATGTAACGTCATTTCCCCTACCACTCACATCAGCCTAGCGAATTTTTCGCCAGATCAGTCACTCTCCCATCTAATTGGTTTGATGCTTGCTTGCTTCCATCACAAAAACTTCTGATCACTCTCAACAACTTTTCTTTCATAAAACACAGCCTCAACTCACTCCACTTTGCCTCTCTACTGATTCTTTGTAAGCTTTCCTAGGTTCATTTATGTCATGTGCAGCTTTTTCCTTTGGCTTTCCAAGATCTCAGGTATCTGTTTCTTAAAAAGAACTTGTTCCACAAACATAATTCCTCATGTAGACCAACTCTGCTATTCCCTTATTAGTCATTAGTCACCTATCTTAAATCCTTACAGTAGTTGCAATAAACTTTACCTTTGTACAAAAGAACAATTATTCCTCTCACCCATTACTTCAGAACCTTTCATCAAAATGGGCTTATCTCTCAAACTCAATCAAACCATCACCACCATACCCCAGCATTTATCTTGTGACTCCATCAGCTCCCAGTGTTTTTCACGTTCTTCAGCCCCTTCATTGATTTTCTTATATCCTTAGCAGTCATTACCACAAACATTCTCACTTCTTGCTGTGGTGTCATTCAGCTCTGCCTTGTTCCTCCAATCCACATTCAATGAAATCTTTCTTGAATGACTCCATCTACCCACGGCTGCATTTATTCACTCCAGATAGCATTTGCCTTTCTTATTCTGAGATCCATTCACCCATGAGTCATTCCCTTTGAAATTATTTGCCTAGAGAATACCTTCACATTCTCCTTGAAAGTTTTTCTTAATTTCACTCCTCCATTATTTTACTTGCCGTCTTTCCTCTCACTTTCTTCTTACGTACCATATCACTCATTCTGTATGTCTGTGCATGATCTTTTCTTATTCGAAGTCTGTGCCTCACACAATCTCTTTTTCTTTTAATGAATCTCTCATTTCCTCATCTGACCATTGACCCTTTTTATTCACTCTTCCCAACCTACTGGCGGTGATCCTATCCTCCAGTTTACACGTCTCAAAATTCCGTTCCTCCTCTGTGTCTTAAACTATGCCATGTTCTTCCTTTTAATCAAACTTTCTTGCTTTTAGTGTATTTCCATGGAATGAACATCGTTAAATAGTTCGAAAATAACTTCGCCTAACTAGTAAATTACAAGTTGCTTCTATGGCAATGTAATGAGAGGTCATGCAGTATTAGGCAAGCTGACAGTGCACACATCGAACTTTTCTAATGGTGGTCATTGACTCACATAAGAACATTTAACCAAACAGAGAACAACAAAATGCCTTATCCGGTGTTGCAAAAGTTTTATTGCAGTTAGGACATTATTATGAGAATTTCTATCATTTTAGGAATGAAATAAAAGAAAACCGCATTCTGTCAAAACTGGAGCTCGTAAATTGAAGGGCAAAGAACTTTTCTGGATGTGAGAAGGGAATAAACTGCACTTGCAAAGTCTAGAAATGGGTTATCTTGATCCAGAATAGTTCACAATACCTTAAACACTGCTAATTGAGTTCGATATGAAAGCTTAGACTTCGGCTGAATCTGAAGTCTTCATTTTGCTAAACTAAAATGGGAAATATCTTTTTTCGTAAATACATTGAACCTGCTGAGTATACTTGATAGTCCTATTGTTGCTTCTTCTAACTGAGGTATAATAGTTTGTACTTTACTCAGGTAAAATATCATGTAAAAGGGCTCTCCTACTAATAGCTCTAGGCTCTTTGTATTCTCACTTAGTTTTAAACTTTCGAAATGATTTCAAAGATCCCCTGGTGCTGTGTATTAACCTTACAGATTTTTGTATTATGTTACTGGCATGTATCCTGCAATATGTTTATTAAATAATTCAGGAACTTGCAGTAATTGCTTTGTTTAAGCCAAATTAATTACCTTTGATTTATATGTAATAATAAGTCTGGTACTGAAGTGCAGTGGACATGGCTACTCCACAGATTAAAATTGATGCATTTAACCCCTCCGAAATTTCTTTTGAATTGTGGTTGAGTTTTTTTGAAGCAAATTTTGCTCATGTGTCTATAACTGACAGTGTTAAAAAGAAAAATGTTCTTTTGGTATACAATGGTACTGAAGTGTTTGCAGTTCTAGGTAATATATGTGCACCAGATTTACCACATACTAAAACATATGAACAGTTGTTAGTTTTGCTTAAGGCACTATATGATATTAAACCTAGTTACCACAGAAGTTTACTTGCTTACCAGCAAAGAAGGAAAAAAGGAGGAGAGTCTTCGAAAGATTTGTATGCTGACCTGAAATCTTTGGCAAATGATTGTGAGTTTGGTACACAGTTTGACGCTCGAGTGAGAGACCAGTTGTTTATGGCTTTAGAGCATGAAGTTTATTTTGCCATTTTGGTTGCTGAAAACTTAATTTTAAACCCATGACCTCTACTCAGATTTTTGAAAGGGTTTTGAATTTAGAGAAAGCTTTATGTTTCTGAAAAGTCACTCCTTGTACAACAGGTGAAGTAATTTTTTAAGAAATCTGTTTCTTGTAAACATTGTGGATACCCTTATGATAGTGTGAAATGCTGTTTTAAAGATAGGGTATGCAATCAATGTCAGAAAAATGGGTATTTAAAACAAGTTTGTACAGCTGTTGTAAGTAGTAGTAAAGGTGGTGTACAGAAAAAGAAGAAAAGTGTTAAAGCAATTGATGATGTAACTGTTTTGAGTGACAGTGAAGATAAACTTTTATCCATTACCACTCTTCATGCTTTAAAAGATGAAATTAAGGTGACAATTAAGGACCAAAGTGTTCCTTTTGAGGTTGATTCTGGTGCTGCAGTTAGCACTATAAGTGAAGATTGGGCTCACACCTTAGGTTTACCTATTGAAGATAGTAAGAAACATTTAAAGGCATATGATAATGTTGACATAAATGTGTTAAGGAAGGTTTCTGTGGATGATGCTTATAATGATCACAATATCCTTCAGATTTTTATGTTGTTGATTGACTGATTATGAAATTTAGGTCTCGAAGACCAAGCGGCGGAACCCATCAAGATTATTCAGCACAGCGATGAAGGTGAAATATATAAGTTAATGATGTGATTGATGAAAATAAGAATTCAAATCTCTGTGGTAAAGATTTGATGGGTAAAACTGGTATTTACTTAATAGGCATAGTTAATTCATCTAAAGTAAATAAGATTGACAAAAATGCTCAGGATTTGTTTGATAACCACGAGATGGACCCTAAGAAACCAATTGTAGGTTTGGTTGCCAAAATTCATGTGAAAGGTGATTCAGTACCTAAGTTTAGACAGCACAGAACTGTTCCTTTTCATTATAAGTCTATGGTTGAAGATGCTTTGCTGACTTGGGTTAATGATGATATAGTTCAGTCTGTCAGTTCAAATGAATGGGCAGCTCCTATTGTCACTGTTAAGAAATCTGTCAGCTCTGTTCGTATTTATGGTGATTTCAAAGAGTTGAATCAATGTCTAGATTGTGATCAGTATCCATTACCAAAGATTGCTGAATTATTAACAGAGATTGGTAAAGGGAAAATATTTCCCACTATTGATTTAAAAAATGCTTACTTACAAATAAAAGTGGATGAAAAGAGCCAGAAGTACTTGGTAATTAACACCCATAAGGGTTTGTTTAAGCTTAAAAGATTAACTTTTGGCCTTTCTTCTTCCCCTGCTGTTTTTCAAAGGTTTATTGATGGTTTGTTATCAGATGGTGATGGTGTTGGTGCATATTTAGATGATATAATTATTAGTGGAGAAACTGAAGAGGAGCATGACCTTAGATTTAGTAAAGTCTTAGATGTTTTGCAAGAGCATAATATTCAGATTAATAAGAAAAAGTCTGCTGTCAAGGTATCTTCATTAGACTATTTGGGTTATCATATTTCTGGTGAAGGTGTCAGACCTTCTGCTAAAAAAGGTTCAAGCGATATTAGATGCTCCATCTCCCACTTCTGTTGCAGAAGTTCAGTCATTTCTTGGGATGTTTATATATTACTGTAAGTTTATCCAGAATTTTTCTAGTAAGTGTGCTCCCTTGTATGACCGGTTGAAAAAGAATGCAAAGCTCAAATGGAGTAAAATTGAACAAATTGTTTTTGAAACTGTGAAAAAAGATTTGCCTGAAAGTCCATTGTTATGTAATTATGTGGGAGAAAGTCCATTGATTGTGGAAGTTGATACTTCACCCATTGAAGTTGGTGGCGTTTTGTTACAGAAAATTGATGGGAAAGAGGTTCCTGTACATTCTGTGAGTAAAAAACTTACATCAGATGAACGGAACTATGCTCAGATAGATCGAGAAGGCCTTGCACTAGTTTTCGTTTTAAACAGATTTAGTTATTTCTTACTTGGTAGGAAGTTTGAAGCTAGGACTGGCCACAAACCAGTACTTGGCATATTTGGTAAAGGATGTCAAATTCCACACCAAGCCAATGCACATATTCAGCATTGGGCTTTACTGTTGTCTCAGTATGATTTTGACCTTGTCTATAAGGCAGGCAGAGGGAATGCTGTGGCAGATGCAATTAGTAGGTTGCCTATTAAGGATAATACTGAGTTTCATACCCCTGTTGAATATATTAAGCTGGTAGAAGCAGTAGATTTTGATAATATTTCTTTTGAGGTTATACAGAAATGTACCAGAGGGGATGAAGTTTTAAATCAAATCATTCAGTGTATTAAGTTTGGTCGGTCTAAAAGGAATTCAAGATCGTCTGAGTATGGCTAAGTGAAAACTGATCTAAGTTTATATGATGATGCAGTACTGTATAGAAACAGAATTGTCATACCCACTCTATTGAGGTGGAAAGTGTTGGATCACTTACATAGTGGTCATAATGGTATAAATGTCATGAAAGCAGAAGCTAGGATTTGGGTTTGGTGGCCTGAGAATGATCAAGATATTGCAGAGGTTACAGAGTTGTCATATTTGTCATATTAAATACCAACCAAATCAAGCTCTTGTTATTTCTTGGCTGTCACCTGGTAAAGCGTGGTCTAGATTACACATAGATTATGCTGGACCTGTGGATAATAAGTATTTTCTTTTGATTATGGATGCATTTTCTAAGTTTATGGATGTCCATGTTACTTTCTCAATGACATCAAATGTTACTATTGAGTTGCTGAGGAAAACCTTTTATAATTTTGGTATTCCAGCCGAAACTGTATCAGATAATGCACCATATTTTGTTTCTGAAGAGATTAAGACTTTTTATTAAAAAAATGGTTTAGGTCTTATAACTCCTGCACCATTTAACCCTTCATCAAATGGATTAGCGGAGCGAGCTGTGAGGGCTTTTAAACAAGGCTTGAAGAAGTTTAAGAGTCGACCTTTAAACACTAGGCTTTGTAGATTCTTGTACAATTATAGAAAAATTTCTGCTGAACTACTGTTTGGTCGTTCCTTTAAAACAACCATTGAATCAGTTAAGGTCCATTCTAAATGAAATAGAGATTTTGAAGTTTTGTCAAAATAATTGTTCTCTCAGGAACTCCTAAGTATAATGTTGGAGATACAGTGTTCTCAAAAAATTTTGGAAAAGGAGAGCCCTGGGTTGAAGAAAACATTTCAGAAGTTTTCGGAGTAAGAAATTATCCTGTGCAAGTTCATAATTTTGGAAATATGTTCTGGAAGAGACACCATGACCAATTAATGCCTAGATTTACTAGTAACCTTGTTAGTACAACTAAAGATTCTTTCTCACATGTTGTTTCTTCCTAGTCAGGGAGCCACTTGAGGCTGTCATGCAAAAAATGAAGGTTTGTTGGACCCATCATATAAACTTTTTGTAGTGTCTTAGTTGTTAAGAGGGATGCCTAAGGTATATCGGAAAGTAAGATACTTTTCAAAATTTCATTGCGAAGCTGCTTTTTTAAAGCGTTTAACGCAAAAACCACGATTTTCTAAAAAAAATTATTGATTTACTAAAAATCTCATTTTAAATGGTCAGATCAAGTCCAAATTTCTCCTACC
Source organism: Macrobrachium rosenbergii (assembly GCF_040412425.1). Lineage (NCBI taxonomy): Eukaryota > Metazoa > Arthropoda > Malacostraca > Decapoda > Palaemonidae > Macrobrachium > Macrobrachium rosenbergii. The sequence goes on from NC_089796.1 coordinate 52,155,452, forward strand.
ATTGCCGACTGTGTTGTATATAACGTATATAAAATTGCAAATTGATACATAATTTGCAAAATAAGTTTTGTTCAAAATTTCCTATCTAAAAGGCGATTTTGAGTAAGAATATAAAATTTCAAATAGCTTGAAACTCAGTTTTTTCTCAATAGAAAGATCCTTATTTTTTCATATACTTCAGATTAATAAGAAGATAATAAAATCATAAATAGTAGATCTCCATGGGAGAAAATTATAATAAAAAGCCTGTTTATTTCAGATTAAGCGTCAAAATTGGAATGGACAGCAGTTAGAATGGATTCTCTTTGGAAAACTGAAACAAGTCAAACTAGTAGTATTAACTTCACATTTAAAGAATGTCGGATATGCCAGAGAGCTTCAAGAAAACTTCTCAGAAAACTAACAGCAAGAGGATATCCAAGTTTTAGGTCTGCTCTCCTTACCAAGCAAGATGATGTTTACCATGGATTATCTCAATACCTTGATGATGAAGAGGATTTCCTCAGGAATGATCCTAAATGTCACAAAGAATGTAAAAGTGTATAAACTGACAGAAATAACATTAGAGCTCTTACAGGCAGACAGGAACAAGAAGCAGGAGAACCCAGCAGCAGCTTTTCACTGAGTAAGTCTGGTTGTGTAACGAGTCGCTCCACCTTACCAATAACGTTAGATGCTAAAACTTGTTGCTTTATTTGTGGAAAGAGGCTTGACCCTAAAGGTAAGCATGCGCTTGTCTTAGTGAGTTCTTTTGATATGCAGCACTCTGTACACAAAAAAGCTAAAGAATTGGGTGATGAATCTATTTTAGTAAAGATAGAAGGGGATGGAGATTCCACAGTTGACATGATTGCAAAATATTTTAGGTATCACAGACTCTGTGTGACACGCTTTCTAATAGTAGAAAAGTAGAGGAATGCTCTTCAACAGATACTAGTCCATATGACTTGGCTTTTGAACAGCTTTGTGGTGAGATTTCAGATTCCCTTCTGGAACATCAGTCAGCATTTTATTTGACACATATTCTAAAGAAATACCGTAATATTTTAACTGACAAAGGAATTCCAAATGCACATTGTCATAAATCTGGTAGACTTAAAGACAAAGTAAGACAGTTTTATGGTACTGAAATACAAATCATTCCCCAAAGAAAACACACCAGCATCGTATTTTCATCCCACATTACAGTCAGTGAAATGTGCAGATTGATAACAACGTTACACAACGAATTAGATGAATCACAGTTACTAAGAGAGTCAGATTGCAGCGATGAAGAAATGATGAGTAAAGAACCTCCAAAGCAAACATATATGGTAGCAAAACAGCTCCAGATGGAAATGAAGACCAAAACTAAAGAGCAGAGCTCAAAATGTTTTGATATTCATGGGGAAACAATACAAGTATCTTACAAATATGTAGAAAATTTCATCCCAAATATATTGTACAATTTTTTTCATGGTTGGTGACAAAAACTGAGTTTACTGTATCATATAAAACAGAAAGAGTACCTCTTCCATTAAAAGATCATGAAAAGGTTTTGAATATAGCTCAAGATCTGATTTTTTTGCGTATCTAGAGTACCTATGCTCAAACAAAAGGACTGGCACTTTATATTTTAAGGCAAACAAGAAGCAAAGATTTAGTAAAAACTCTTAATAGGTTTGGGCATAGTATAAGTTATGATGACGCACAGCATTACATAACATCGATGGCTAACCTCGTGAATGACAAAATTGAAATTGACAAGGTATTCATCCCAACCAATCTAAACCAAGGTAATTTCTTACAATGTGCATTTGATAACCTAGATTTTTCAGAGGACACATGCGATGGAAGAACACTTCATGCTACGACACATATTGTACCAGTATCAAGACAGAGATGAAAACTCGACATGTGAAATCCCTGTTAAAAGAAGAAAGAAAACAGATGATCCAACTGCCTTACAGTTCTCAGTCTCAGAAAGTCACTTGTCATTAAAGGACAGGAGACAAGCTAGAGTTTTATCACCAAACATACCACTAGTCAGTTACGGGTCTGAAGCAGAGCTCAAAGACATCTTATTAGATGATGACAATTTTGTTTGGTCACTGACTAGGATTCATGCAGAACAAGAGGGAATAAAATCCTTATCTTGGAATAAATTCTTTGAAATGATTTGTGACCCAAAACCTAAAACTGTAATTGCCTATGGCCCAACGTTTCCAGAATCTCCAACTAAACCGGATGTTGTGCAAGCACCATTAAATTAGTTTATCAAGATAACTGAAAAACTTGGCCAAGAAAATACAATAGTTACATGCAATTAGGCTATATATGACATTGTTAAAGGATTTGTGACTAAATATCCTGAAAAATATAGGCATCTTATTGTACGCATGGGAAGATTTCACGTCATTATAAATTTTCTCTCATCAATTGACTTTTTCATGCGAGGAACTGGTATGGAGGACTTCCTTGTTAAGAGTGAAATTTGCTTGCCAGGCACAGCAAATAAGATTGTCAGTGGAAAAGACTACTACAAAATGCTCCGTTACTACTCACTTGTATGTGAGGCTATGATGCTCTACTAGAGCTTGCAATATACGTTGATGAGCTGTCTCAAGCTTTGGAATCCTCAGTCAAAGAAGATACACTAACCAAAATTAATCAGGTTAAACAGGCTTTGCGCCTTCTTCATCCCCTGTGGTTAGGATTTGAAGAAACTCTTGGCCCAACATCAAAATTCTGGTCTATGTTTATAGAGATGGTGTATATAGCAAAGAGATATATTATAGCTGAGAGGTCGGGTGCGTGGAGTGCTCACTTGGCAGAGGTGCAGTCCATGCTTCCATATGTTATCTCTTCCAAACATTGTAAATATTCTAACTGCTTGCCAGCATATCTATATGACATGCAAATGCTAGAAGTTGAACCGATCTGCGAAATTTAACTCCGACTGAAGATGCTTTTCACCAGCATTTACTTCGTGCATTGTATCAGCTTATTATCTACAAGCGAGCCCACATGTGCAAATTGTCCCTTCCTCCTGTCACCCAGTATGGCAGAAGAGTTGTCAGTGGCATACTGCAACCCATAATGATGACCAAACCAGCGAAGCCAACATCTGCAAAATCAGCTTCATGCAAGTGCAAATTCTCAAAGTGCTTACGTAACTTTCTGTGCGCAAAAGCACAGGTACCCTGCTATAAATGCATACGTGCTGAAGCCCAAGATTCATCTGAAGATGAAGATTCATTGATCTGAGATGATGCTATTACTTTTCCTTTTTATTTACCAATGAATAAATCTAATATAAGAAAGACTCAAGATGCAACAGTGTGGTAAAGTCATTTTAATTTACCTAGATAACAAAGTTAAATTCAGTGTCAATGTCAGTAGTCACACTGCATGAAATTCCAATTTTGAGTGGCTTTCAGTTGAGGTAATATTATATATTTCACATTTTGTTTATGTTGTCTTCCATTATAATAATAACAGAAGAATTCTCCCTCTACGGGAGAGTCATTTTACTTTATTTTGTATGAAAAGTAAAATTCTGAGTTTGAGGTATGACAAGAGCCTATGTTACCATAAATATTAACGAATACTGTAGTTATCATTCTAAAGAGCATTAGCAGTTTTATATCCTGTGATAAAAGAGGTGATACAATGTACCTGGAAGCTATTCAGACATACTAGTCAAAAATAGTTTTTTTTTGTAGTAAATCTGGTTCTTGTATTTATTTTTTAAATGAAACTGGAGATAACAAAGTTAAGTTTTGTGCCAGTGCCAGTAGTCATACTGTATGAAATTCCATTTATTGGGTGCCTTTTAGTTGAGGTAGTATATATTTCATATTTTGTTTATGTTGTTTTTCATTAAAATAATCGCAAAAGAATTCTCCCTCATATTACGTTATTTTGTATGGAAAGTAAAATTCTGAGTTTGAGGTATTACAAGAGCCTATGTTGGCATATGATACTAACTAATGCTGTCGTTATCATTCCAAAAAGCATCATCAGTTTTATATCCTGTGATAGAAGAGAAGATACAATGTACAGTACAGTACCTGGAGGCTATTCAGGCATACTAATCAGAAACGTGAATTTTTTTTCAGTAAAACTTGTTTTTGTATGTATTTTTGTAATAAAACTGGATTATAAGTTAGTTTTATAGAATTATCCTTATTTAGTTGGCATAATAGAAGAGTATTTTGTGTATTTAAGCTACAGAAATTATATTATAAGGATATAACGTTACAGTTTTGCAGAAATGGCGTTTCTCTCTTGAACGCCTTTGATGCGAAGAGTTACATCTGAACTCTGCTTCATTCCATAGATTTCGCAACGAGATTTTTAATAGTATCTTACATTCCCACGCTCCTAGAATTTTGTAGATTACAAAAATATAAGATACACAAGTTTATCTTTCAGGGCCCCATTTTCCAAAATATGAGAATCTGGCGTCCTGACTGTCCAGTAGTGTAGATGAATCTTGTAGCGATAATCTATCTGCAGCCACAGAAGGTTGTGTAGAATCTTCAGGCAATGAGGTACCATGCACTGTTCAGTTTTAAGATCAAGCAGAGTTGTTAAACCCCCTGATAGATTGAATTTGTGAAGATTCATTTTTTGTTCATAATGAGTTTTTCTTGATGTTTATTGTTTAGTCTTATCTTGGGGGAAGGAACTGTTGTGTATTAACTTTGCGTAGGAGATTTCGCATGTTGAAGCGCTGCTTGTCTTGGGTGCATCGTGGGTTGTTGTGACTGGGAAGAAGCCCGCCGAATTCTGTAGCTACACGATGTAGCATGAGATATATACCATTAAAGCCAGTGGTTAGCCAACTGTATTATTAACCCTCTACCTCGGGCCACCACGTAATACCTGGTATTGGAATAAACAATCAGACCCAAGGTGCGAACAGAAACTGGGAGTCATATCCATGAGATCACATGCACACACACACACACACACACACACAAACGCACACATTTTTTTGCAGAGTGAGGTCATCACTTATCCTCAATTAATTCTCTTAGTTCTACTGAATTTCAATGTTGTCTTTGTACTGTTGTCTCTCGAGGCAGGGTGGGGCACAGTTCAGCAGTATCAAGCAAATCCTGAGGCAAGTGATGGTGATGATGTGTCAGAGAACAAACATTTTCAAAGAACTTACACCGAAATCCCGGGGGTCAGCCAGAATTGTGATACTGGGCCTTCTAAATTTGCATAAACTTGACACATTACCTACTGTAAGTGGGAGATCTCAGTTGTGCCAGGACAGTCTTTCCCACGACAGACAGCCAGTTTTCATTTACCTGAGAGCCAAGGAGCATAGTTAATTAATGGGCAGCTTTGAGTCTCGAAACCCCCAGCATTCCCGGCAAGACTGCCATCACGCCACCTTTTTACCAAAAGGTCAGCTGAGTACAGTAACTAAGACGTGCATCTCAAATAGGAGATATTTCTGTTATTAGTAATAGTTCGTCTGATATATTTAATACTGATTTTATGCGTGAATCCGAACATTGAAAGATCTCCCTATTGATAGACTGAAAGATAATAGTGACTTTTGGAGAATTATTCCGGCATGCAATTTTGTCACTGACTTTATCATAAGTAGATATAAGATTCCCTTTTAGCCGTTGTCTTCGGGTATATGTTTAAAGAATAATAATATATCTACATTAACAATATTTTGCAACTGAAATTATAAATAAATTGTTTATGCATGACCTTGTTAAGAAATGGGTTATTAGAAGTTTCTTTTAGAAACACCCATTGCAATCTTGAGCACATCTTGCATTTTGTATGAAGTTCGTAAGCTTTTGTCAAAAATTCTTGAATATAAACATCTATTTGCAGTTATGAATCTTCGACTTTAATAATGATAGTCGTAATGAAAAGGCGAAAGAAAAGAATAAATCCCTAATGCAGTGGAGAGGACAAATTTGGACGAGATCACACGAGTTCAACTGTAAGAGACCCATCGCACCGATGGCGGTCTCTTTCGAGCACACGTGTGTGTTCGTCGTCCATCGGAGAGGACAGAGAAGAAAAACAAGAGCATCCCGTTTTCTCTCTCTCAAAGAAGGCAACTTCTACCATACAATATTTCCGTCTGTTTCTCCCTAACCATTGTTGTCTCATTTATGTACAATCACCTCTACTTGCATTGCCATGCAAGCATTCTAACCATGTACTCATAATGTTCCACCGAATCTTCTGTATCAGACTGTACTCGTATGTATGTTTCTGTTTGTGAAGACGCCAAACGTCTCGCCATTTCACATATATTATGCTACTGCATTGTATTCATTAATCTGTCTCGAATCTCATGCAATTGGCCATATGTGGAATTTCCTGGCCTTTCCATTGATATATGTTTTACCACTGTACGTTTAGTATGTCTCTCACAATCGCCATCTGTTTGTCTGCCGACAAGCACAGATGTCCGAAACATTACCTCTGTTTTGCCCTGCCTGTGTGTAGATGCTACTTTGCGACTCGAACCAGCCAATAACAACTTTGAAGATTCTGTACATTCATTCAGTAAGGAACCACCAATAAACCAGTCAACACCCAGTCAGTATGTCACTCAATCCTGTCCTTACACAACGAACTGTCAGGTCTGCCTCATGAGCAGCTCGGGCGAAGAGGCAGCAACGCGACGCTTGTAATTCGACAGTTTTCTGCATCACACCCATAAAACCGGAACTGTTTGGTGATACAGAAGTTTTCAAGAACGAAATAAGGAATACACACCCCGACCCCTACAAGCAAAATAATATCATATCCACAGCAATATCTACAGTATGTATCTTCCTACGCGCTGATGTTATGTCTTCAGTCCAGTAATTTCTCCCTGTTCAAATAAGATTAAAATATTGTCGATGGACACAGATGTTAAGTCTTTTCATTAGTTCATCCGGCTAATTAGAAAAAGTAAAGAGCCTGCCTGCATGCCCCAGTCGGTAACACTGTGTAAAATTTAAAGGCAACAGTTACCATCCACTGTATATCTGACATAGAAAATATATGGTGACGAAGCCAAACGTTTGTACTTATCATCTGTTTTGTGAGTGACCAAAAAAGAAACTTTCATATCAACATATAAAATATAACTTTCTTTTAGGTTTGATAAGCCATTTGCAAGAGAACCTTGATAAGGGTTTAGATTGTAGAGTAATTCCGCAGTTAATTTCAGTTTATATAAGTGATATGGTTATTGGCCTGGAAAACAAGATTGTTCAGTATGGCGATGATGAAACGCTTGTGGGTGTAGTAAGGTCTCCACCTATGAGAAATGAAGCTGCCCTAAGTCTCTATCGTGACATGGAGCGGATTAGTGAATGGTGTAGTCCAACCACTCCTCCCCTTCAGATGGATGGGACTGTGCTGAATGAGTTTGAAGTTTCAACTATTCTTGGTGTAACTTCTGACCCACATCTTATTTTTGAGAATCATCTAATGAAAGTGTCCGCAAATGCCACACAAAAGTTAGGTAATGTTTGTAATGCTTCATATATTTATAACAGTTATAAAATCAGTGCAACTTGTTTTAGGTTATTGTCCTTCCTTTACCGGAATACAGTTCTCCGGTGTGGATGTCTTCTTTGCCAGAGATTTATCTCTTTTATGTAGAGTAGTTCGTAGTGGTAGGTTTGTTTTCAACATTAGCTGTTATGACTTGGTCCATCGACCGATGGTCTCCTGTTTGTCAATTTTTCATAAGTTGTATTTCAACAGAGATTTTTCACATGCACAAATGATCCCTGATCCTCTTTTCCTGCCGAGAGCAACCATGTTTGCTGAACAGCAGCACCAATATGCAGTAAATGTGTTTCGCTGTCAATCTTTTCAGTTCCAGAGTTTGTTTATTCCTCACACCGTTGGACTGTGGGACAGACTCCCTAAAGATGTTGTGCACTTGGAACTTCAAAAGTTCAAGCGAAGAGGCGACGCATTATTAGCGTAAGACAATTCTTGTATTTTAATAACTTAGTTACGTTTTGATCTTTTTTTATTAATTTGTCAATTTATTCTTTGCTAATAACTGATCTCTTCTTTCTGTATTTCCTATTATCTTCTGTTACTTCCTTCAAATAAACACCATATTCTTTGGAAGCTTGAATTTCAAGTCAATGGTTCCTGTGAGCTTGTTTCACATGAATAGGGTTCATGTTCTGAACAATAATAATAATAATAATAATAATAATAATAATAATAATAATAATAATAATAATAATAATAATAATAATCCCCTTCTTGTGCAAGTAGACTTATAAAAGAAAGGAAAAAATGTTTCCAAAATACATCCACAACTTTCGCCGTTTCCTGAAATTCCCTGTAGCATGATGACAGAAATGTGAAAACACTGTTAGCATTACTTCCTTCGACAACAAACCCGTCCAAGTTTTCGTCTCCGTATCTCTGATTTTTTATCTGTTTTCGCCATCCTATGTTTTATGAGTTGAGAATAACGTTCATATTTGCACCAAAGATTGGTAATTACGACACTAGGCATAAAAAATCACTTTCAGAAACAGAAATAAAGCACCGAAAAATGTGACGAAAGGAAAATGTTGCTATGAATTCTCTTGTTCCTTCTTCGTTGGGTAATATTTCAGGCAGGAGAGTCTCGAACTTTTTAGGGAAAGTTTTGAGTGAAGGAACCGACTCCCTTTGGCCAACATCCATTCAACCCAACAGTTAAGATCTATTTCGGACGAGACAATTTTCGCTCCATTTTCAGAGTAAAGCCAAGGAGGAGGAGCATCGCATGAAATCAAAACGTTTACTGTTGACAGAATCTCTCTCTCTCTCTCTCTCTCTCTCTCTCTCTCTCTCTCTCTCTCTCTCTCTCTCTCTCTCTCTCTCGAAGAGGAAGGTTAAATAGAGAACGTGTGGATGAATCTCAGGTTACATGCCTCTATGACAAGGGATGCGACTGCAAAGCTCACGGTATCCCGAATCCCGGCACCTTTTTCCTATCCTCACACGGGATGGGTATCCTGTCAGGCCTTAATGTTAGTTTTTCTGGTAAAGGAGCCAACTTGGCAAACATTGATGCAAAATCTAATCTGCCAGACAGTTTTGAAAATGTCTCCAACGTTTTCTAGCAAGTCCTGTCGGTCACTTGAATGAGAATGCAAGAAGCGAGGCGAAGAAAAAAGTTCGTGGAATCAGACATGAAAAAAAATCGTCATAAGAACGTCTTTAAGAACGACTGTAATAATAAAACTGATGCACAAGGACATGAAAAAAAATATAAATCCAAATCATTCAAGGAGCAAAGACGTTTCTCGAAGTAAAATATTCTGAAAATCGACATATTTACTATTTAATCTTACAGCCTTAAGACAGCTGTTTCCTAAATTAAAACAAGTAAAAAATACTATGAAGTTTCTTTGGCGCAATCGAGTTTTCTGTACATCGTATAATGATGTGTGAGCTGCGGTCCATGAAACTTTCAGCCACGGCACGTTGGTGGCCTGTCCTATGGCGTTGCCAGGTACACGATCATGGATAACTTTATCCTAAAATAAAATAAAAACTATTGAGGCTAGAGGGCTGAAATTGGTATGTTGATCATCCATCCTCCAATCATCAAACATATCAAATTGGAGCTGTTTCCTAAATCAAAACAAGTAAAAACGCGCCGAAGTTTCTCCGGCGCAACCAAATTTTCTGTACAGCGTATAATGCGGTGTGAGCCGCGGCCCATGAAAATTTCAGCCACGGCTCGTTGGTGGCCTGTACTGTATCGCTGCCAGATACACGATTATGACTAAATTTAACCTTCAATAAAATAAACATTACTGAGACTAGAGGGTTGCAATTTATTATGTTTGAAGATTGGAGGGTGGATGAAGAGGGGATGGAGAGGGGTGAAGAGATGGTTAACAGGGAGTGAAGAGGGGATGAAGAGGTGATGAAGAGGAGAGGACGAAGACGGGATGGAGAGGAGAGGACGAAGAGGTGATGGAGAGGAGGGGATGAAGAAGGCATGAAGAGAAGGGGATGAAGAGGTGATGGAGAGGAGAGGAGAGGACGAAGAGGTGATGGAGAGGAGAGGAGAGGAGAGGACGAAGAGGTGATGGAGAGGAGAGGAGAGGAGAGGACGAAGAGGTGATGGAGAGGAGGGAATGAAGAAGTGATGGAGAAGAGAGGACAAAGACCGGGTGGAGAGGAGGGGATGGAGAAGAGGGGATGAATAGGGGATGGAGAGGAGAGGATGAAGAGGTGATGGAGAGGAGGCGATAAAGAGCGGATGGAGAGGAGGGGATGAAGAGGGAATGAAGAGGAGGGGATGAATAGGTGATGGAGAGGATAGGACAAAGACGGGACGGAGAGGAGGGAATGAAGAGGGGGTGGAGAGGAGAGGACGAAGAGGTGACGGAGAGGAGGGGATAAAGAGGTGATATAGAGGAGTGGACGAAGAGGTGATGGAGAGGAGGGATAAAGAGGTGAAGTGGTGATGAAGAGGTGATGGAGAGGAGGATAAAGAGGTGATATAGAGGAGTGGACGAAGAGGTGATGGAGAGGAGGGGATAAAGAGGTGATATAGAGAGTGGGAAGAGGTGATGGAGAGGAGGGGATAAAGAGGTGATATAGAGGAGTGGACGAAGAGGTGATGGAGAGGAGGGGATAAAGAGGTGATATAGAGGAGTGGACGAAGAGGTGATGGAGAGGAGGGGATAAAGAGGTGATATAGAGGAGTGGACGAAGAGGTGATGGAGAGGAGGGATAAAGAGGTGATATAGAGAGTGGACGAAGAGGTGATGGAGAGGAGGGATAAAGAGGTGATATAGAGGAGTGGACGAAGAGGTGACGGAGAGGAGGGGATGAGGTGGAGAGTGGACGAAGAGGTGATGGAGAGGAGGGGATGAAGAGGTGATGGAGAGGAGGCGTTAAGAGCGGATGGAGAGGAGGGGATGAAGAGGGAATGAAGAGGAGGGGATGAATAGGTGATGGAGAGGATAGGACAAAGACGGGACGGAGAGGAGGGAATGAAGAGGGGGTGGAGAGGAGAGGACGAAGAGGTGATGGAGAGGAGGGGATGAAGAGGTGATATAGAGGAGGGGATGAAGAGGTGATGGAGAGGAGGGGATGAAGAGGTGATATAGAGGAGGGGATGAAGAGGGGATGGAGAGGAGGGGATGAAGAGGTGATATAGAGGAGGGGATGAAGAGGTGATGGAGAGGAGGGATGAAGAGGTGATATAGAGGAGGGATGAAGAGGTGATGGAGAGGAGGGGATGAAGAGGTGATATAGAGGAGGGGATGAAGAGGGGATGGATAGGAGAGGACGAAGAGGTGATGGAGAGGAGGGGATGAAGAGGTGATATAGAGGAGGGGATGAAGAGGTGATGGAGAGGAGGGGATGGAGAGGAGGGGATGAAGAAGTGATGGACAGGAAAGAACGGAGACAGGATGGAGAGGAGGGGATGAAGAGGTGATATAGAGGAGGGGATGAAGAGGTAATGGAGAGGAAGGGATGGAGAGGAGGGGATGAAGAAGTGATGGACAGGAAAGAACGGAGACAGGATGGAGAGGAGGGGATGGACAGGTGATGGAGAGGAGGGGATGAAGAGGGGATGGAGAGGAGGGGTTGAAGAGGGGATGGAGAGGAGGAGATGAAGAGGGGATGGAGAGGAGGTGATGAAGAGAAGATGAAGAAATGATGGCGAGGAGATAACGAAGACGGGATGGCGAGGAGGTGATGAAGATGGGATGGAGAGGAGGGGATGAATAAGTGATGGAGAGGAGAGGACGAAGACGGGATGGAGAGGAGGGGATGAAGAGGTGATGGAGAGGTGATGGAGAGGAGACGACGAAGACGGGATGGAGAGGAGGTGATGGAGAGGAGAGGACGAAGATGGGTTGGAGAGGAGGGGATGGAGAGGTGATGAAGAGGAGGGGATGGAGAGGGGACGGAGAGGAGGGGATGAAGATGTGATGGAGAGGAGGGGATGGAGAGGGGATGGAGAGGAGAGAACGAAGAGGTGATGGAGAGAAGACGGAGAGGAGGGGATGAAGATGTGATGGAGAGGAGAGGACGAAGACGGGATGAAGAGGAGGGGATGAAGAGTTGATGGAGAGGAGAGAAGGAAGAAGGGATGGAGAGGAGGGGATGGAGAGGGGATGAAGAGGTGATGGAGAGGAGAGAAAGAAGAAGGGATGGAGAGGAGGGGATGGAGAGGGGATGAAGAGGTGATGGAGAGGAGAGGACAAAGAGGTGATGGAGAGGAGACGGAGAGGAGGGGATGAAGATGTGATGGAGAGGAGAGGACGAAGAGGTGATGGAGAGGAGAGAAAGAAGAAGGGATGGAGAGGAGGGGATGTAGAGGGGACGGAGAGGAGGAGATGGATAGGAAAGAACGAAGAGGTGATGGAGACGAGGGGATGAAGAGGGGATGGAGATGCGGGAATGAAGACAGGATGGAGAGGAGGAGATGAAGAGTGGATGGAAAGGTGATGGAGAGGAGGGGATGAAGAGGGGATGGAGAGGGGATGAAGAAGTGATGGAGAGGAGAGGACAAAGACGGGATGAAGAGGAGGGGATGAAGAGGGGCTGGAGAGGAGAGGACGAAGATGGGATGAAGAGGAGGGGATGAAGTTATGGAGAGGAGAGGAAGTAGAAGGGATTGAGAGGAGGGGATGGAGAGGAGGGGATGAAGAGGGAATGAAGAGGAGGGGATGAAGAGGTGATGGAGAGGAGAGGACGAAGACAGGATGGAGAGGAGGGGATGGAGAGGGGACGGAGAGGAGGGATGAAGAGGGGATGGATAGGAGAGAACGAAGAGGGGATGAAGAGGGGATGGAGAGGAGGGGATGAAGACAGGATGGAGAGGTGATGGAGAGGAGGAGATGAAGAGGTGATGGAAAGGTGATGGAGAGGAGGGGATGAAGAGGGGATGGAAAGGTGATGGAGAGGAGGAGATGAAGAGGTGATGGAAAGGTGATGGAGAGGAGGAGATGAAGAGGTGATGGAAAGGTGATGGAGAGGAGGGGATGAAGAGGGGATGAAGAAGTGATGGAGAGGAGAGGACGAAGACAGGATGGAAAGGAATGGATGGAGAGGGGATGGAGAGTAGGTGATGAAGAGGGGATGAAGAGGAGATGACGAAGAGGTGATGGAGAGGAGGGATGGAGAGGAGCTGATGGAGAGGGGATGAGAGGAGGGATGAAGAGTGGATGAAGAGGTGATGGAGAGGGGAGGACGAAGAGGGATGGAGAGGAGGAGATGAAGAGGGGATGGAAAGGATGAAGAGGGGATGGAGAGGAGGAGAGGTGATGGAGAGGAGGGGGATGGAGAGAGGATGGAGAGGAAGGGAGAAGAGGTGATGGAGAGGAGAGGACGAAGAGGGATGGAGAGGAGGGGATGAAGAGGGGATGAAGAGGGATGGAGAGGAGGGGATGGAGACTGGATGGAGAGGAGGGGATGAAGAGGGTAGGGAAGAGGTGATGGAGAGGAGGACAAAGACGGGATGGAGAGGAGGGATGAAGAGAGGATGGGAGGAGGGACGAAGAGGGGATGGAGAGGAGGGGATGAAGAGGGGATGAGGAGGTGATGGAGATGAGGGGATGGGGGAGGGATGGAGAGGAGGGGATGAAGAGGGGATAAAGAGGTAATGGAGAGGATAGGACGACGAAGTGATGGAGATGGGAATGGAGAGGGGACGGAGAAGACAGGATGAAGAGGGGATGGATAGGAGAGGACGAAGAGGTGATGGAGAGGAGGGGATGAAGAGGGGATGGAGAGGAGGTGATGGAGAGGGGATGAAGAGGAGATGACGAAGAGGTGATGGAGAGGAGGGGATGGAGAGGAGCTGATGGAGAGGGGATGGAGAGGAGGGGATGAAGAGTGGATGAAGAGGTGATGGAGAGGGGAGGACGAAGAGGGGATGGAGAGGAGGAGATGAAGAGGGGATGGAGAGGAGGGGATGAAGAGGGGATGGAGAGGAGAGGACGTAGAGGTGATGGAGAGGAGGGGATGGAGAGGGGATGGAGAGGAGGGGATGAAGAGGTGATGGAGAGGAGAGGACGAAGACGGGATGGAGAGGAGGGGATGAAGAGGGGATGGAGAGGTGATGGAGAGGAGGGGATGGAGACTGGATGGAGAGGAGGGGATGAAGAGGGTATGAAGAGGTGATGGAGAGGAGAGGACAAAGACGGGATGGAGAGGAGGGGATGAAGAGAGGATGGAGAGGAGGGGACGAAGAGGGGATGGAGAGGAGGGGATGAAGAGGGGATGAGGAGGTGATGGAGATGAGGGGATGGGGAGGGGATGGAGAGGAGGGGATGAAGAGGGGATAAAGAGGTAATGGAGAGGATAGGACGACGAAGTGATGGAGAGGAGGGAATGGAGAGGGGACGGAGAAGACAGGATGAAGAGGGGATGGATAGGAGAGGACGAAGAGGTGATGGAGAGGAGGGGATGAAGAGGGATGGAGAGGAGGTGATGGAGAGGAGAGACCTTACCTTACAGACCTTACAGCCTGTTCAGGTTCCCCCAGGTCCTCGTGTGAGGCATCTCTGATGTCTACTAGAGAATTGCTAACGCATCTTCCGGTATATTTTGCATCTTCCAGTCTTGGATAGTCTGGGATGCATCTTAAATATTTGTTGTGCTTATTCTTAAACACATCTACGCTCATTCCTGATATGTTTCTCAGATGAGCTGGTAGCGCACTGAATAGAGGCTGCATTATCGATGCTCATGCGGGGTGGATTAATGTCCTGTGTGCTTTCCTTAGTTTTCCTGGTATAGTTTTGGGCACTATTAATCTACCTCTGCTTGCTCTTTCTGATATTTTTAGCTCCATGATGTTTTCGATAATTCCTTCCATCTGTTTCCATGCCTGGATTATCATGTAGCGTTCTCTTCTCCTTTCAAGGCTATATAAATTTAAGAATTGTAGTCTTTCCCAGTAGTCAAGGTCCTTAACTTCTTCTATTCTAGCTGTAAAGGACCTTTGTACAGTAAGTTCCAAAAGTGAAGCTACAAATTTCAAAATTGATCGTACTTCTTTAGAAACTGGTGGGGTTGCCAGTTAGTATATTTTATTCCAATTATTGTCATCCTCTTTATCTGATAATAAGTATCAGTGATTAACTGTAGAGAAGGTATTTCCCCAGTGAATGGACAATGTTAGTTCAATAATTGTTTATTAAAAGAAAAAAAAAGATCTCCCAAAAAGAATTTCAGTAGAAACATCTGCGGCTCTCAATGTGTGATATCAAGTGTTCACCATTGACTGGCAGCAGGAACCGAGTGCATAAGCATTGGCCTAATGTGATTTTAAATTAACTTTCTACTACTATGCGTCATATCGAAAGTTATTATGATTTCTTTTGATCCACAAAGAAGTTTAGTATCTGATTGAATGAAATATAAATAAGACACAAGTTGGTGTGAAATCCAAGTTATATGCGCGTTTAGCATGGCTACATGGTTAGGCCTATTTCAAAAATCAAGGAAATGTATTTTCCAGCTTGTTATTTAATAAATTGAGTTGTTTGGATATCTAGATGGTTGTAAATATGATTTTCCATTAATTAGGTTTCATTATCAGGTCAGGGTAAATGAGGAAGTCTAGGCCTGAGTTAAGTCAGGGGAAGTGAGGAAGTCTAGACCTAAGTCAAGTCAGGAAAGTGAGGAAGTTATATTCGTCAGGGAAGTGAGGAAGTCTGGGCTTAAGCCAAGTCAGGGAAATGACGAAGTCTGGAGGGAGGCCTAAGCCAAGGCAGGAAAGTGAGGAAGTCTCAGACCTAAGCCAAGCCAGGGAAGTAAGGAAGTCTAGGCTTTCAAGTCAGGAAAGTGAGGAAGTCTACGCCAAAGTCAAGTCCGGGGAAGAGAGGAAGTCTAGGCCTAAGCCAAGGCAAAGGAAGTGAGGAAGTCAGATAGATGAACTTTCAGTTGTTTTCAGTCAGCCTTGGTAGATCTTAGACTTGAATGATTTGGGAACACTTTATTATTTGGAGAAGCCTCTGTATTTTGTAACAGTTCTGTATTTGTAACGGAAAACCTGTTTGCAATCAAGTTTACCCTTTCAATAGTGGTTACTTTCTGTCAGTTATTGCAAACATAATGAAGGAGGGAACTGATTTACCTGTTTATTCAATATTACTGGCTGGCGATGGGGGTACTGGGTCAAAGTCCCCCATGACCCTAGTAAGACATGGCTGGTGATTCATAGGTTGGGTAGATAATGTTATGTTTGTGTCGTGGGTCGAAACAGAAGCCAAAGCTGAAGTAGAGTCCGAATGGTCGGGTCCTAAAAGCTAAAATCAGAACTACCAACCACACCCAACTTCTCTGTTGAATCTAAGTGCATTCATGATTGATTATGTTTAATGTTACGGAGATTTTCCCCTTATATTCTATTGATACTTGCATTGTTTTATGCATCTTCGCTGAGATAATTGATAATACACTATGATATTAAATATTTGTTCCCACATTCCTCGAAATATACAACGGTAATGTTGGTAATCCTGTGTTGAACGAAAATTTCATATTGTTCCGTTTCTGTAGTTTGAAGTAATTACTGTACTTTGAAATAATTACTATTACTGTATTTTTTTCTTATGATTGTTATATATATCATAGGTTTGATGTTTCTGCATCATATGTTAGCTTTATTTTCCTTGATGGAGCTTTCAATGTAAAAAAGTAAGTTTTTCAGCTACGTGTTGTAGTTGCCAGTTAGTGAATTTTGAACGAAATCCTCTGAAATTTGTGGCTACACTTTGGAACTTACTGTACACTTTTTATTTGTGCAATATCCTTTCGGCAGTGTGGGTACCATATTATATTGCAATATTCAAGTGGACTAGGTACGTACGTTTTATAAAGCATAATCATGTGTTCGGCTTTTTTGTTTTGAGGTGTCAGAACAACATTCCCATTTTTGCTTTGCATTTTGCCAATAGTATTGCTATTTGATCATTGCATAACATATTCCTATTCAACATCACACCAAGGTCTTTAACTGCTTCCTTTTTTGTGATTGTCTCATTATTAGGTCCTTTATATGCATATAGCATTCCTTCTTTATCACCATAGTTTATTGGTTCAAATTTATCACAGTTAAATACCAACCTATTTTCCTCTGCCCATTTATATATATTGTTTAGGTCTCTTTGTAGCGAGTTCCTATCTTCATCACAAGTAATCTCTACTTATTCTTGTGTCATTGGCGAAACTTCTCACTACCGAGTCCTTAACATTACAGTCTATGTCTGCAATCATAATCACAAACAGCAATGCAGCTAACACCGTACATTGTGGCACACCGGATATTATCGTAGCTTCATCCGATTTCTCGTCATTTGCAATCACTATCTGTTTTCTGTTTTGCAAAAATACTTTTATCCATCTTCCTACTTTATCAACAATGTTATGTTTTCTCATTTTTTTTTGCTAATATATTATGGTCTACCTTGTCAAAAGCTTTTGCAAAGTCTAGGTAAACCACATCTGTATCTTTTTTTTTAATCATATTTTTATATACTTTCATGGTGGACTAACAGTTGGGTTTGTGTACTTTTTCCGGTACAAAACCATGTTGTCCTATATTAAACACTCTATTTATTTTTCATTAAATGTTTCATTATATATTTTTTCATTACCCTTTCGTAAACTTTCATAATATGAGATGTCAGACTCACAGGCCTATAATTACTTGCCTCTAGTTTTGATCCAACTTTGAAAGTTGGGGTAATATATGCTAATTTATGTTCATCATAAATCTTGCCTGTATCTATACTTTGTCTTAATAATATTGTGAGCAGCTTTGCGATTGAATGAACCACTTTCTTTAACAAAATGGCAGGTACACCATCTGGTCCTGCTGCTGATCCATTTTTAATCTCATTAATAGCCTGCAAAATATCGGCTTCAGTAATATCTATGTCCAATAAATATTCACTATTTTCATCTATTATTTCTGTACCATTATCTTCAGTATCAATTCTATGTGTAAATTCACTCATATCTTTCTGCTAATATGTTACATATTTGCTTTTTTTCATTTGTTAATCGCCCTTCAATTCTTAGAGGGCCTATTTCTACTCTTATTTTATTCATCTTTTTGCATATGAGTAAAATATTTTGTGGTTTTGCTTGATATTTTGTAGGGTCCTTTGTTCTAGGTCCTGATTTTCTTTTTCTTTTGACTGTATAATCTTTTGTTCTGCATTTTCTATCTTACTTTATAGCTCCATCACTTTCCATTCATTCTTTTCTTTTGCAAGACCTTTTTTCCACTTTCTGATTTTCTGGAATAAGATCCTTCTGTCTCTTGGTATGCGTGACTGACGTTTCCTTTTCTTTTTCGGTATATATTTATCCACTATTTCCCCTAATATTTTATACAATATATCGGTATTTACCTGTATATTATCAATTACGAATATGTTTTCCCAGTCTTTGTTTAATTCTTCATTTATTTTTGACAGTTTTATATTCTTACTATAGAAATTATATTTTCCCTATCCTTCCCATTTTTTCTTCTCTTGCTTATCTCTGTTTCCATGTGCTTTGGAATGGACTGTTCATTCTATGACATTATGGTCCGAAATACTTGTATTATACACTATTATTTCTTTAACATAGTTCACCTCATTCACAAATACTAGGCCTAAAATATTATCCTAACTTGTTGGCAGGTGATTTCTTTGCTGAATGTTATGTTCTAGTAGCATATCTAATAGCTTTTCAAATTGCCTCTTATCTTCTGCGCTACAATTACTCTCCTTTTTATATGTATAAATAAAACCATAGTCTCCTATTCACTCTTTCCATTCTACGAAAGGAAAGTTAAAGTCTCCGGATAGGAGTAAAGTCCAGTCTTTGTGATTTCTACATATATCATCCAATTTGTCAATTACTATGTCAAACTCTTTAGTATTCGGGGGTCTGTATATTACAATGTCTACTAATTTTGTTTCAGATTCAAATTTTACTGCTATTACTTCACATTCTGTGTTACTATATTTCTCAGATTTTTCCTTGGTTTACGTCTCTCCCATATATCACGGTTCCCCTAGATTTCTATGTTTTCTATCTGATCTATAAGTTTGGAAACCCTTTATCTGACCATCATTACCTGTCTCTTGTGAGTACCAGGTTTCACTTATATTCATTACATCTATTTTTCAGTTTGGGTTGCTCTTCTAAGAACTCTATTTTTTTTTTTAGTTACTCAAAAGTACACCCTGTGCTTTCATCAATATGATGGTTTGCATTTTATCCCCATTAGCTAATATGGGTAATAATAAGGATTTTCCCATGTCTCTTTCCTGCTCTGATATGTTGTTCTTTACTTCATTTCCATAACTTCGGACATTAAAAAATCCAACTTTTCCAAAATAGCTGATCTTCCATCTTCATAATTATTCATTTTGTGTTTGTATCTGCACCTATCTCCATATCTGCACCATCCATTTGCATCGTAGATACATTGCTTTGTTGCACTGTACCTCGGTGCTGATGCCTCATATCGTGGGGCTGACATTTCATAACGTGGTGCCGTCTTGCTTTTTTCCTTTGTCACATACTCTTTATTCCTTCCTTTTTTTGTTTCATTTTTACTTTGATTTTTTATATGTATTTGCTTTTGATTTTTGTTCTTCATGGCAACAGGATGCATGTATCTGCATTTTTTGTTGAATTTGCAACCTTTCCCTTCTTTCAGATTTCGACATACTTTTGGATGTAGATCGCTGCATTCAACCTCATAGCCGTCTAGATATGCACATTTGCCATAAATCTCATAGTTGTGACATATCTTGGGATGTTTGTAGTGACATCTTTCACCAAATCTGCAGTTTCCTCTTTTCAAAAGAGTGCAGACTATTTTTTTTCTTGCTCTTTCCCTTCAATATGTATATCAGGTAGAACCTCTTTGGGATTTTTTTTTGTGTTGTCATTTCATAGTTTTTTTTTGT
Organism: Macrobrachium rosenbergii; assembly: GCF_040412425.1. Classification (NCBI taxonomy): domain Eukaryota; kingdom Metazoa; phylum Arthropoda; class Malacostraca; order Decapoda; family Palaemonidae; genus Macrobrachium; species Macrobrachium rosenbergii. The sequence goes on from NC_089796.1 coordinate 52,175,395, forward strand.
ATGTATGCTGTTGTGTTTCTAAGTAGAGTCATGAGTTTCTCTGCATCCATACTCTTATCTGTTCTTTGTTTTCATTATTGGAATCTCTTCAGTCTTATTTTCTTCTATTTCGTTTTCCTCTTGTTCCTCATCCTCAGTTTCATCATCCTCGACTTTTACATTAAGTCTTGACTTAATAACATTGTCTATCCGTATTAGACATGTTGAACAAAATACTTTTGTGTCCTTTTTTTTATTTTGCTGTACTTCCGCACATGTAGGATGAGTTGGTACATGGCATGTACTGCATTTCTTTATCAGGTTTTGTGGATTTACAATGCTATACCGCACATTACATAAATTGTATGCTTTAGGCACTTGTTTTCCTATGGCATCAATCAGTATATTAACCAAATTCACCTTGTTCACTTTCTATGTTGGGATGTGTTGATTGATGTAGATTTTCTTTATAAGTTTCTTGATCACTTGGACTTTCCTTGGTATTCCTTCAATTATTTTCATGATGTTTTTGCTGACTTGTTATTGAAGGATCATATCAATTCACTATGTCTGTGTATGTTTTTGGATCTTTTTTGGCTGGAGTTGTTATTGATCTCAATAATAAGAACCCCAGGTAATGCTTGCCAATTCATCATATTGGAAATCACCTAGGCAGGCTAAATTTCTCCATCGTCTGCCACTGTTATTGCTAGATGCTTCCATGATGCTTAATTTTATAATATTTCACTCGAAAACACCTTTAGTCGACGCTTTATCGTGCTATTCTGACTTTATCTTATCACCGACAGTTCACGAACACTTCTAGCTATAATTCACTCTAGTCATATGTTATACGCATGAAATGTTGATTATTCAGACCAAGAACGAAAACGTCTTCCAACCAAAAACGGGCATTCCGAGGATGAAGAGGTGATGGAGTTTTTAGGTGATGGAGAGGATTTCTTTAGGGATGAAGAGGGATGAAGAGGTGGTGGAGACCTCACCTTACAATTCGTTCAGGTTGCCCCAGGTGATCAGTGTGAGGCACCTTTGATGTCTACCAGAGAATTGCTAAAATCTTCCGGTATATTTTGCATCTTCCAATCTTGGATGGTCTGGGATGCAGCTTAGATATTTGTCGACCTTATTCTTAAACACATCTACACTCACCACTGATATGTTCCTCAGATGAGCTGGTAATGCACTGAATAATCGCTGCATTGCTCTTTCTGATACTTTTAGCTCCATGATGTTTTTGGTAACTCCTTCTATCTGTTTCTCTGCCTGTATTATCATGTAGCATTCTCTTCTCCTTTCGAGATTATATAATTTTAAGAATAGTCTTTCCAAGTAGTCTAGGTCCTTAACTTCTTCTATTCTACCTGTAAAGGACCTTTGTACACTCTCTATTTGTGCAATATCCTTTTGGTAGTGTGGGTACCATATCATATTGTAATATTCAAGTGGACTACGTACATACGTTTTATAAAGCATAATCATGTTTTCGGCTTTTCTGGTTTCGAAGTGCCGAAACAACATTCCCATTTTTGCTTTCCATTTTGCCAATAGTTTTGCTATTTCATTATTGCATAGCATATTCCTATTCAGCATCACACCAACGTCCTTAACTGCTTCCTTATTTGTGATTGTCTCGTTATTAGGTCCCTTATATACATATAGCATTCCTTCTTTATCACCATAGTTTATTGATTCAAATTTATCACAGTTAAATACCATCCTATTTACCTCTGCCCATTCATATATTTTGTTTAGGTCTCTTTGTATTAAGTTCCTATCTTCATCACAAGTAATTTCTCTACATATTCTTGTGTCATTGAAACTTCTCACTACCGAGTCCTTAACATTACATTCTATGTCTACAATCATAATCACAAACAGCAATGCAGCTAACAGTACCTTTTGGCACACGGATATTATCGTAGCTTCATCCGATTTCTCGTCGTTAGCAATCACTATCTGTTTTCTGTTTTGCAAAAATTCTTTTATCCATCTTCCTACTTTATCAACAATGTTATGTTTTCTCATTTTTTTGCTAATATATTATGGTCTACCTTGTCAAAAGCTTTTGCAAAGTTAGGTAAACCACATCTGTATTTTTTGTTTATCATACTTTTTATATACTTTCATAGTGGACTAACAGTTGGGTATGTGTACTTTTTCTGGGCAAAAAACCATGTTGTCCTATATTAAACAAACTATTTTTCATTAAATGTTTCATTGTATTTTTCTTCATTACCCTTTTATACACTTTCATAATATGTGATGTTAGACTCACAGGCCTATAATTACTTGACTCTAGTCTTGATCCACTTTTGAAAATAGGGGTAATATATGCTAATTTATGTTCATCATAAATCTTGCCTGTATCTACGCTTTGTCTTAATAATATTTGCGAGCGGAGATAAAATGAAATACTTTCTTTAACAGAATGACAGGGACGCATCCCTGGTCCGCTGCTGATCCATCTTTAATTTCATTAGTATTAACGATATGGTTCATTAATATCTATGTCCAATAAATATTCACTATTTTCATCTCTTATTTCTGTATCATTATCTTCATTATCAATTTTAGGTGTAAATTCTCTTATATATTTCTGCTAATATGTTGTATATTTCCGTTTTTTCATTCGTTAACCAACCTTCAGTTCTTAGAGGGCCTATTTCTACTCTTATTTTATTCATCTTTTTGGCATATGAGTAAAATATTTTGTAGTTTTGCTTGATATTTTTAGGTCTTTTCTTCTAAGTCCTGTTTTCATTTTCTTTGATTGTATAATCTTTTGTTCTGCATTTTCTATCTTACTTTTAGTTCCATCACTTTCCATGCATTCTTTTCTTTTGCAAGATCTTTTTCCACTTAGTGATTTTCTGGAACAAGATCCATCTGTCATTTTGCATGCGTGACTGATGTTTATTTTTCTTCTTTGCTATATTTTTATCCACTATTTCCTCTAATATTTTATATAATATATCTGTATTTACCTGTATATTATCAATTACGAATATGTTTTCCCAGTCTTTGTTTAATTCTTCATTTATTTCTGACAGTTTTATATTCTTACTATAGAAATTGTATTTCCCATATCCTTCCCATTTTTTTTTTGTTTCTTGCTTATCTGTTTTCATCTTTGGAGTGGACTGCCAATTCTATGGCATTATGGTCTTGCATTATACACTATTATTTCTTTAACATAGTTCATCTCGTTCACAAATACTAGGTCTAAAATATTATCCTTTCTTATTGGCAGGTGATTTATTTGCTGAATGTTATGTTCTAGTAGCATATCTAATAGCTTTTCAAATTGCCTCTTATCTTCTGCACTAATATTACTCTCTTTTATACATGTATAAATACAACCACAGTCTCTATTCGTTCTTTCCATTCTACAAAAGGAAAGTTAAAGTCGGATAAAGTATAGTCCAGTTTTTGTGATTTCTACACATATCATCCAATTTGTCAATTATTATGTCAAAGGGGTATTAGAGGAGAGGACGAAGACGGAATGGAGAGGAGGGGATAGAGAGGAGGAAATGCTGAGAGGATGGAGAATAGGAGATGGAGAAGTGATGGAGAGGAGGGGATGAAGAGGTGTTGGAGACTGGGGTGGAGAGGGGATGAAGAGGGGATGGTAGGTGTTGAGAGGCGGGGCGGGGGCCGGGAAGGATGGGATTAAGAGGGAATGTAGAGGAGAGGATGAAGAGGTGATGGAGAGGGGACGATGAGGATGGGATGAAGAGGTAATGGAGAGAGGATGAAGAGGGGATGGAGAGGAGGGGATGGAGATAGGATGGAAGGAGGGGATGGAGAAGGGATGAAGAGATGATGGAGAAGAGGGGATAAAGAGGGGAGGAGAGGAGGGGATAAAGATGGGATGAGAGGAGGGGATTAAGAGGAGATGGAGAGAAGGGAATGAAAAGGGGATGGAGAAGAGGGGATGAAGAGGGGATGGAGAGGAGAGCATGGAGAGAGAGGATGGAGAAGGGATAAAGAGGGGATGGAGAGGAGGGATTGAGAGGGGATGGAGAGAAGGGGATGGATGAGGATAGGATGGAGAGGGAATTGAGAGAGGATGGAGAGGGGATGGAAGGTGATTAAGAAGGGATGGAGGGAGGGATGAAGAGGTGATGGTGAGGACACTACGAAGAGGGGATGAAAAAGAGAGGGACGAAGAGTGGTTGGAGAGGGAATGAAGAGGGGATGAAGGGGTAATGGAGAGGAAGAAGAGAGGATGGAGAGAAGAGGATGGAGAAGGGCTGGAGAGGAGAGAATGAAGAAGTGATGGAGAGGAGATAGGGAGGAGGAAGGAGGAAATGAAGAGGGGATGAAATGGGATGGAAGGGGATGAAAAGGAGATGAAGAGGAGGGGATGAAGAGGTGATGAAGAGAGGGGATGAAAGGAAGGGGATGAAGAGGGAATGGAGGGGATAGAGAGGGGATGAAGATGAAGGGATGGAAAGGGGATGGAGAAGGGATGAAGAGGTGATGGTGAGGAGGGGATGAAGAGGGAATTGAGAGGGGATATATAGGACGGGATGAAGAGGGGGTGGAGAGGAGAGGATGAAGATGGGATGGAGAGGAGGGGATGGAGAGGAGAGGACGAAGATGTGATGGCGAGGAGTTGATGAAGAGGGGATGGAGAGGGGATGGAGAGGGGATGGAGAAGGGATGGAGAGGAGGGGATAAAGTGGTGATGGAAAGGAGAGGACGAAGACGGGATGGAGAGGAGATGGAGAGGAGGGGATAAAGAGGTGGTGGAGAGGAGAGGACGAAGACGGGATGGAACAGGGGATGAAGAGGGGATGGAGAGGGGAGGACGAAGACGGGATGGAGAGGAGGGGATGGAGAGGAGGGGATGAAGAGGGGATGTATAGGAGGGGATGGAGAAGGGATGAAGAGGTTATGTAGAGGAGGTGATGGAGAGGGGATGGAGGGGAGGGATGAAGAGGTGATGGAGAGGACAGTATGAAGAGGTGATGGAAAAGAGGGGACGAAGATGGAGAGGAGGGGATGAAGAGGGGATGGACAGGGGATGGAGAGGAGGATGAAAAGGGATGGAGAGAGGATGAAGAGAGGGATGAAGGGGATGAAGATTAGGGGATAGATGAAGAGAGGAGGGGAGGGATGGAAGAAGGGAATTGAGGTGAAGGGATGGAGAGGAGAGGATGGAAAAGGTATTGAGAGGAGAGGATGAAGAGGTGATGGAAAGGAGGGATGAAGAATGGGGATGGAGAGGAGAGGATGATGAGAGATGGATGGAATGTAGAAAGAGGGGATGGGACTGGGAGGGAAATGAGAAGGGATGAGAGTGATGGGAGGAGGGGATGAAGACAGGAATTGAGAGGGGATAGATTGAGAGATGAAGGGGAGGGGATGAAGGGATGGAAAGGGGATGGAGAGGGAAGGATGAAGAGGGGATGTAGGGGAGGATGGAGAGGATGGAAGGGATTGAGAGGGGATGAAGAGGGGATGGAGGGGATGATGGATGGAGAGGATGAAGAGGGATGGGATGGATGAAGGGGATGGGATGGATGAAGAGGGGATAGAGAGGAGAGGATGAAGAGTTGGGATGAGAAGGGGTGAATGGTGAGATGAGGGGATGAAGAGGGGATGAAGAGGAGGGATGAAGAGGAATGGGGAGGAGATGGAGAGGATGGAGAGGATGGGATGGAGATGAAGGGGATGAAGATGGGATGGAGAGACGGGGAAGGGGATGAAGAGGAGGGATGAAAGGTGAGGGGATGGAGAGGATAGGATGAAGAGAGAGGAGAGGATGAAGAGGTGATGGGAAGAGGGGATGAAGAAGAGACGGGGATGAGGATAGAGAGGAGGGGATGAAGAGGGGAATGAAGAAGATGAAGAGGGGATAAAGAGGAGAGTAGGGGACAAAGAGGGATGGAGAGTAGGGGATAAAGAGAGGATGGAGAGGAGGATGGATGGAGAGGGGAGAGGTGATGGAGATGAGGGGATGGAGGGATTGAAGAGGGATGGAAGGAAGGGATGGGAATGAGAGTGGATAGAGATGAAGGGATGAATAGGGGATAGAGAGGGGAGGATAAAGAGGGGATTGAGGTGAAGGGATGGAGAGGTGATGGTGAGGAGAGGATGAAGAGGAAGAAAGGAGGGGATGGAGAAGAGGAGAGGGATGAAGAGGTGAGGGGATGGAGAGAATGGAATAAAGAGGGGATGGACTGTAGAGGGAATCAAATGAAGAGGGGATGGAGAGTAGGGAATGGAAGAAGGGAAGGAAGGGAGATGAGGAGGGAATGAAGAGGGGATGACGGGATGAGAGGAGCATGAAGAGGAATGAAGAGGATGGAGAGGATGGAGAGGATAGGAGGAAGAGTCATGAAGAGGGGATTAAGAGGGGATGGAGAGGAGGAAGTTAAGAGGAGGGATTGTAGAGGATGAAAGGGGTGGAGAGGAGAGGATGGAGAGGGGATGGAGATGAAGGGATGAAGATGGGATAGAGAGGAAAGGATGAAGATTAGAGAGGAAAGGATTGAAGAGGGGATGAGGTGAGAGGATGGGAGGATGGAGAAAGAGGAGGGATGAAGAGTTGATGGAGAGGGGATGGAGAGGAGAAAAGGAAGAGGGAATGGCGGGGAGGAGATGAGGAGAGAATGGAGAGGAGGATGGCAAAGGAATGGAGGAGGGGATTGAAGAGGGGATGGAAAAGAGGGAATGCAAAAGTTAAGGAGAAGATCGAATGAAGAGGGGATGGAGAGGTGATGGTGAGGAGAGGATGAAGAAGGGATGGAGAAGAAGGGATGAAGAAGAGGAGAAGATGAATTAAGAGGATGGGAGAGGATCAAATGAGAGGGGAGATGAAAGAGATGGAGAGGAGGGAAGAAGATGACGGAATGAAGACGGGATGGAGAGCAGGGAATAACGAGAGGATGGAGAAAGAGGGGATGAAGAAGGGATGGAGAGGAGGATGGTAGGAGGAAGGAGGGATGTAGAGGAGGGAATGGGGAAGGTGATGGTTATGAGGAGGAGATGAGAGGGGATGGAGAGGGATGAAGAGTTGATGGATGATGGAGAGGAGATAAAATGAAGAGGGGATTGGGAGGAGATGGAGAATGGAGAGGAAGAAGCAAAGGAATGGACTGGGAGATGGGGAAGAAAGGATGGAGATGGAGAGGGGAATGAAGAGGAGATGGAGAGGGGATGAAGAGAAATTAGAGGATGGGAAAAGGAGATCTGGATGGAGAGGAGGGGAATGAAGAGGGAAATGAAGAAGGGATGAAGAGGGGATGAAGAGGGTATGTTGATGGATGAGGGGATGGAGAGGGAGGAAAAGAAGGGATGTGGAGGACAAAATGGTGAAGAGTGGAGGGATGAAGAGGGGATGGGAGGAGGACTGAAGAGGAGGATGAAGAGGGGATGGAGGGGATGGAGGGAATTAAAAGGAGGGAGAGGATGGATGAAGAGGGGATGAATGAAGAATGAAGAAGAGGATGGAGGAGGAAGAGTTGAATGAAGATGGGCATTTTGAAAGGGGTGGGAGGGGATGAAGAGGGGAGGAGGAGGGGATGGAGAATGAAGAGGGGGAGAGGAGGGAATGAAGAGGGGAAGAAGAGGAGGGAATGAAGGGAAGAAGAAGGGGAAGAATGAAGGAGGGAATGAAGAGGGGAAGGAGAGGAACGAGATGGTTGAGAGGAGGGATGAAGAGGGGAAGAAGAAGGGATGAAGAGGGGAGGAGAGGAGGGAATGAAGAGGGGATGGAGAGAAGGGAATGAAGAGGGGATGGAGAGGAGGGAATGAAGAGGGGATGGAGAGGAGGGAAGGAAGAGGGATGTGGGGTTCAGGGAATCATGAAGCGAAGGAGAAGATGTAATGATGAGGTGATGTAGAGAAGAGAACGAAGAGGGGATGGAGAGTAGGGGATGAAGAGGGGATAGAGAGGATGGGATGAAGAGGGGATGGACAGGAGGGGTTGGAGAGGGGATGGAGAGGAGTTGATGGAGAGGGGAGGGGGAGGAGGGAATGAAAGAGGAAGGAGAGGAGGGAATGTAGAAGTGATGGAGAGGACAGGATGAAGGGGTAAGGAGAGGAGGGAATGTAGAAGGGATGGAGAGGAGGAGATGTAGAAGGGATGGAGAGGAGGGGATGAAGAAGGGATGGAGAGGAAAGGATGAAGAGGGGATGGAGTGGATGGAATGAAGAGGGGAAGGAGATGATGGAATGAAGAGGAAATGGAGATGAAGGAATGAAGAGGGGATGGGGATGTAAGGGAGGGGAGAGAATGACGAGGTGAAGAAGAGGAGGGGATGAAGAGTGGATGGAGATGGGATGGAGAAGACGGAATGAAGAGGGGATGGGGAGGAGGGGAGGAGGGGATGAGGAGTGGATGGAGAGGAGGGGGTAAGGAGCGGATGGAGGGGAGGGATGGAGAGAACGGGATGAAGAGGCCTTACTTTACCTTACAGACCTTACAGTTCGTTCGGGTTGCCCCAGGTCCCTCAGTGTGAGGCATCTCTGATGTCTACCAGAGAATTGCTAATGCATCTTCCGGTATATTTTGCATCTTCCAGTCTTGGATAGTCTGGGATGCATCTTATATATTTGTCGAGCTTATTCTTAAACACATCTACGCTCACTCCTGATATGTTCCTCAGAGGAGCTGGTTGCACATTGGATAGACGCCGCATTATCGATGCTGGTGCGTGGTGGATTAATGTCCTGTGTGCTTTCCTTAGTTTTCCTGGTATAGTTTTGAGCACTATTAATCTACCTCTGCATGCTCTTTCTGATATTTTTAGCTCCATGAAGTTTTCAGTAATTCCTTCTATCTGTTTCCATGCCTGGAAGATCATGTAGCGTTCTCTTCTCCTTTCAAGACTATATAAATTTAAGAATTGTAGTCTTTCCCAGTAGTCAAGTTCCTTAACTTCTTCTATTCTAGATGTAAAGGACCTTTGTACACTCTCTATTTGTGCAATATCCTTTTGGTAGTGTGGGTGCCATATTATATTGCAATATTCAAGTGGACTATGTACGTACGTTTTATAAAGCATAATCATGTGTTCAGCTTTTCTTGTTTTGAAGTGCCGGAACAACATTCCCATTTTTGCTTTCCATTTTGCCAATAGTATTCCTATTTGATCATTGCATAACATATTCCTATTCAACATCACACCAAGGTCTTTTACTGCTTCCTTATTTGTAATTGTCTCGTTATTAGGTCGTTTATATGCATATAGCATTCCTTCTTTATCACCATAGTTTATTGATTCAAATTTATCACAGTTAAATACCATCCTATTTTCCTCTGCCCATTTATATATTTTGTTTAGGTCTCTTTGTAACAAGTTTCTATCTTCATCACAAGTAATTTCTTTACTTATTCTTGTGTCATCGGCGAAACTACTCACTACCGAGTCTTTAACATTACTGTCTATGTCAGCAGTCATAATCACAAACATCAATGCAGCTAACACCGTACCTTGTGGCACACCGGATATTACCGTAGCTTCATCCGGTTTCTCATCGTTTGCAATCACTATCTGTTTTCTGTTTTGCAAAAATTCTTTTACCCATCTTCCTACTTTGTCCACAATTTTATGTTTTCTAATTTTTTCGCCAATATATTATGGTCTACCTTGTCAAAAGCTTTTGCAAAGTCTAGGTAAACCACATCTGTATCTTTTTCATTTATCATATTTTCATATATGTTTTCAAGGTGGACTATCAGTTGTGTTTGTGTACTTTTTCCAGGTACAAAACCATGTTGTCCTATATTAAACAAACTGTTTTTCATTAAATGTTTCATTATATATTTTCTCATTACCCTTTCATACACTTTCATAATATGAGATGTCAGACTCACAGGCCTATAATTACTTGCCTCTAGTCTTGATCCACCTTTGAAAGTAGGGGTAATATATGCTAATTTATGCTCAGCATAAATCTTGCCTGTATCTATACTGTGTCTTAATAATATTGCGAGCAGCTTTGCGATTGAATGAAACACTTTCTTTAACAAAATGGCAGGTACGCCATCTGGTCCTGCTGCTGACCCATTTTTAATTTCATTAATAGCCTGCACAATATCGGCTTCAGTAATATCTATGTCCAATAAATATTCACTATTTTCATCTCTTATTTCTGTATCATTATCTTCATTATCAATTCTAGGTGTAAATTCACTCTTATATCTTTCTGCTAATATGTTACATATTTCCTTTTTCTCATTCGTTAATCGCCCTTCAGTTCTTAGAGGGCCTATTTCTACTCTTATGTTATTCATCTTTTTTGCATATGAGTTAAAAAAATTTCTGGTTTTGCTTGATATTTTGTAGGGTCCTTTCTTCTAGGTCCTGTTTTTCATTTTCTTTTGACTCTATAATCTTTTGTTCTGCATTTTCTATCTTACTTTTTAGTTCTATCACTTTCTATGCATTCTTTTCTTTTGCAAGACCTTTTTTCCACTTTCTGATTTTCTGGAACAAGATCCTTCTGTCTCTTGGTATGCATGACTGATGTTTACTTTTCTTCTTCAGTATATATTTTTCCACTATTTCCTCTAATATTTTATATAATATATCCATATTTACCTGTATATTGTCACTTACAAATATGTTTTCCCAGTCTTTGTTTAATTCTTCATTTATTTTTGACCAATTTATATTTTTACTATAGAAATTATATTTTCCATATCCTTCCCATTTTTTCTTCTCTTGCTTATCTCTGTTGTCATGTGCTTTGGAACGGACTGTTAATTCTATGGCATTATGGTCCGAAATACTCGTATTATACACTATTATTTCTTTAACATAGTTCACCTCGTTCACAAATACTAGGTCTAAAATATTATCTTTTCTTGTTGGCAGGTTATTTATTTGCTGAATGTTATGTTTTAGTAGCATATCTAATAGCTTTTCAAATTGCCTCTTATCTTGTACGCTACTATTACTCTCCTTTTTATATGTATAAATACAACCACAGTCTCCTGTTCGTTCTTTCCATTCTAAAAAAGGAAAGTTAAAGTCTCCAGATAGGAGTATATTCCAGTCTTTGTGATTTCTACATATATCATCCAATTTGTCAATTATTATGTCAAACTCTTTAGTATTCGGGGGTCTGTATATTACAATGTTTATTAATTTTTCAGATTCAAATGTTATTGGTATTAATTCAAATTCTGTGTTACTATATTTCTCACAGATTTTTCCTTGATTTACGTCTCTCCCATATATCAAGGTTCCCCCTTGATTTCTATTTTTTCTATCTGATCTATAAGTTTGGAAATCCTTTAACTGATCATCATTACCAGTCTCTTGTGAGTACCAGGTTTCACTTATATTCATTGCATCTATTTTTCCAGTTTGGGTTAGTTCTTCTAAGAACTCTATTTTTCTTTTTGAGTTACTCGAAACTAAACCCTGTGCATTCATCACTATGATGGTTTGCATTTTATCCCCATTAGCTAATATGGGTAATAATAAGGATTTTCCCATTTCTCTTTCCTGCTCTGATATGTTGTTCTTTTCTTCATTTCCATAACTTCAGACATTAAAAAATCCAACCTTTCCAAAATAGTTGATCTTCCATCTTCATAATTCTTCATTTTGTGTTTGTATCTACATCTATCTCCATATGTGCACCATCCATTTGCATCATAGATACATTGCTTTGTTGCACTGTACCTCGGTGCTGATGCCTCATATCGTGGTGCTGACATTTCATAACGTGGTGCTGGCTTGCTTTTTTCCTTTGTCTCATACTTTTTATTCCTTTCTTTATTTGTTTTATTTTTACTTTGATTTTTTATATGCATTTGCTTTTGATTTTTGTTCTTCATGGCAACAGGATGCATGTATCTGCACTTTTTGTTGAATTTGCAACCTTTTCATATTTTCAGGTTCCTACATACTTTTGGATGTAGATCGCTGCATTCAACCTCATAGCCGTCTAGATATGCACATTTGCCATAAATCTCATAGTTGTGACATATCTTGGGATGTTTATAATGACATCTTTCACCGAATCTGCAGTTTCCTCTTTTCAAAAGAGTGCAGACTATGTCTTTCTTTTCTTTTTTTCTTGCTCTTTCCCTTCAATATGTATATCAGGGTACAACCTCTTTGGGATTTTTTTTTTGTGTTGTCATTTCATAGTTTATTTCTTCGTTTGCATGCTGTTGTATTGCCTCATATGTAGGGTCTATGAGTTTCTCTGCATCCATACTCTTATCCTGTTCTTTGTTTTCATTATTGTTTTCTATCTCTTCAGTCTTATTTTCTTCTATTTCGTTTTCCTCTTGTTCCTCATCCTCAGTTTCATCATCCTCGACTATCTGTATATTAAGTCTTGACTTAATAACATTGTCTATCCATATTAGACATGTTGAGCAAAATACTTTTGTGTCCTTTTTTTATTTTGCTGTACTTCCTGCACATGTAGGATGAGTTGGTACATGGCATGCACTGCATTTCCTTATCAGGTTTTGTGGAGGGAGGGAATGGAGGGAATGAAGAGGGAATAGAGAGGAAGGAATGAAGAGGGAATGGAGAGGAGGGAATGAAGAGGGAATGGAGAGGAGGGAATGAAGAGGGATGGAAGGCAGGGAATCAAGAAGGGAAGGAGAGGAAGGAATGATGAGGTGATGGAGAGTAGCGAACGAAGAGGGGATGGAGAGGAAGGGATGAAGAGGTGATGGCTAGGACGGAAGAAGAGGGGATGGAGAGGAGAGGATGAAGAGGGGATGGAGAGGATGGAATGAAGAGTGGAAGGAGATGTGGGAATAAAGAGGGGATGGAGAGGAGGGAATGAAGAGGGGATGAAGAGGGGAGCGAGACGAGGTGATGAAGAGTTGATGGAGAGGGGATGGAGAGGAGGAAAAGAAGAAGGGGTGGTGAGGAAGAGATGAAGAGAGGAAGGAGAGGAGGGGATGAAGAGGGGATGGGGAGGAGGGGATGAAGAGGAGATGGAGAGAAGGGAATGGAGGGGATGGGATGAAGAGGGGATGAAAAAGAGATGGAGAGGAGGGAATGAAGAAGGGATGCAGAGGGGGGATGAAGAGAGGGTGGAGAAGAGGGGATGAAGAAGGGATGGAGAGGAGGGAATGACGAGAGGATGGAGAGGAGTTGATGAAGAGGGAAGGGAGAGTAGTTGATGAAGAGGGGAGGGAGAGGAGGGAATGACGAGGGGATGGAGAGGAGGGAATGAAAAGGGGAAGGAGAAGGGAGGGAATGAAGAGGGGATGGAGAGGCGAGGGAGAGGGGGGAATGAAGAGGCGAAGAAGAGGAGGGAATGAAGAGTGGGTGGAGAGGAGGGAATGTAGAAAGGATAGAGAGGAAGGGATGAAGAAGGAGGGAGGGTAGGGAATGAAGAGACGATGAAGAGGAAGGAATGAAGAGGGGAGGGAGAGGAAGGAATGAAAGAGGAAGGAGAGGAGGGAATGTAGAAGTGATGGAGAGGACGGGATGAAGGGGTAAGGAGAGGAGGGAATGAAGAAGGGGTGAAGAGGAGGGGATGAAGAAGGGATAGAGAGGAGGGGATGAAGAAGGGATGGAGAGGAGAGGATGAAGAGGGGATGGAGTGGATGGAATGAAGAGGGGAAGGAGATGATGGAATGAAGAGGGAATGGAGAGGTAAGGGAGGGGAGAGAATAACGAGGTGAAGAAGAGGAGGGGATGAGGAGTGGATGGAGATGGGATGGAGAGGACGGAATGAAGAGGGGATGGGGAGGAGGGGATGAGGAGTGGATGGAGAGGAGGGGGTAAGGAGCGGATGGAGGGGAGGGGATGGAGAGGACGGGATGAAGAGGGAGGGAATGGAGGGAATGAAGAGGGAATGGAGAGGAGGGAATGAAGAGGGATGGAAGGCAGGGAATCAAGAAGGGAAGGAGAGGAAAGAATGATGAGGTAGGTGATGGAGAGGAGGGAACGAAGAGGGGATGGAGAGGAGGGGGATGAAGAGGTGATGGATAGGACGGAGGAAGAGGGGATGGAGAGGAGAGGATGAAGAGGGGATGGAGAGGATGGAATGAAGAGGGGAAGGAGATGTGGGAATGAAGAGGGGACGGAGAGGAGGGAATGAAGAGGGGAAGGAGAGGAGGGAATGGAGAGGTGATGGAGAGGAGGGGATGAAGAGGGGATGGAGAGGAGGGGATGAAGATGGGATGAAGAGGGGATGGAGAGGAGGGGATGAAGAGGAGATGGAGAGGAGGGGTGAAAAGGGGATGGAGATGGAGAGGTGGGGATGAAAAGGGGATGGAGAGGAGGGGATGAAGCCGCATGCATGAACCGGTCCCTCTTCATGTGATAAATTTGTAATATGTCAAAGAAACAGCTTACATCAAGAAAGCAGCATTCTTCTCTAGTGCAGAATCTCGTCAAGGACAAAGACTAGCTTTCTTATGTAACACATTCCTGTATTTTGAAGGCGGTGACTTTACATGTAAATCAAATTTCACAGTTAGGGTTTTTTTAGTGATACACTTATTACATCTCAGCTGTAAGGCCTGATTTCAATATCATTTTCAACTTGTACATGTGGGAGTTTGTTAGCTGCAGTGCAGTGTTATGAGCAATCCCAGATTTAATCCAAACTTTTTTGAGTTAAGCACAACGCTTATTCCTTCATGATCTGAACTGTGATATCTAGCACGAACGTGCTCTGAAGTGATTTAGAATATCTAGGAAATTTAACTTTCATGGAAATACCTCCTTTAATAGTCGTAATGCCAGTATCATTGTGGCACATAAGGATAATACATGAAACCCGTAGGACAAGTGAACAACATTTGTAAATATGAACGTATCTGAATTTCCTGATGCGATGTTGAATATGAACCTGCCCCACAGCATTAAGAAGTTCATTCCCATCCCTGCAATCTTCATTTTTATTTGCATGATGGGAAGATTACTAAAATGAGGTTTGTAAATAACCTTAGGCTTTAGTATATTCCATACACTTCCTTTATCTAAGAAAACTCTGAACAGGTGACGGGATTATCTATCGCTAACACAACGATTTATAAAAAAAAAAAACATTCTTTGTATCTATTCTAGTGTGAAAACTGCAAAAATATAATTCACTTCGAACTAAGTTATCTTGACTTTTTTTTAGAATGACGAAAATCATTATGCAGAGACTGTTTTCCAGTGATAATACCTGGCCGGATTTTTTCTACCTCTGAAAATGTTGGTAAATCATTTTGGTACTCTTGTGAGTTGGAGAAAAATTTGTACGGTCGGTATTTGTGGCTGTTTCCTGTGGTATGTTGGGCTGCATTTACTGTACTTGGTGAGCAAGTGTTTGTTGGTCTATGCATTTTTATTATGTGGACATTTCTTGCTCTTATTTCCATAAAAATTTCTTAGTCTTTTTATGGAAATCTTATTAAAGTTGCCTTTAGAGCACTGACTGTTTTGTTGGCATCCATTAATAACAAATGAAAAATGAGGAAACTTTCCCCGGCTGTTGTCTCTCCATATGCAGTCCTGAAACCTCTTGCATTTTTTCCTACATTACTGCTTTATGTATCCTATAATACCAAAGTTAAGACATTTTGATTCAACTTCTTTCTTTTTTTGGATACATAAATTCCACCTGATGCCTGAAACAGGTGTGAGGGCTGGCCCAAAAGAACAAAAGAACAGTACCTACCCCACACTGAGAGGAATCGCACTGTACTGTAATTTCACCCTCCAAGCAATAGAATCTAGAGTTTCTAATAATGCCTTTTTGACTGCTGTAAATGCTTCCTCTTGAGATTTCTGACTAGTAAAAATTGTCTTATAAATTCCGGAAGTGGCTTTGTAAGATCTATTAATCTTGGTAAAAATTTTGACAAATACTGCACTATTCCTAAAAGACGATCTACTCCAGCAACATCCATGGGCGTACGAGTAGGCATTTCCATAATTTCTTTGACTCAAGGGGATAGCTTTAGTCCATTGGCAGTAACTTTTTATTCGGTAAATGGTATTTCTGTCTGCTTCAACTGAAATTTATCAGAACTTAACATTGTGCTCTTTGCAGTGCTTTTAAAATGCTTGAAGGTTACGATTATGGTCTACAACTGCTTCTCCAAGATTTTCACCACGACCATATACCATAAAGTCATCTTCAATTACTTCAATTTCTTGTAAGTCTTTTATCAACTGATACACTTCTTTGAAAAACTTCAGGCTCTGAGCTAGTCCCAAATGGCATTTGAAGCCACCTATACCTTCCAAAAGGAAAGTTAAATGTAGTCAGATTAGAACTCTTATCCTGTAAACATACGTGCTAGAATCTCTGTGTGGCATCAAGAACTGTAAACGCTCGAGCTCCTGACGATCTTATTGCAATGTCCTCAATAGTGGGTAACTGGTAATGTTCCCTTCTAATGGTTTTATTCAAATCTGAAGGGTCTACACAGATACAAAGTTCACCTTTTTTCTTAAGAACAACACCTGGTGTAAATACCCAATCTGTTAGTTCCACAACCTTTTCAGTAATGCCAAGCTTTCGCTTACAGTCCAATTTTTCTTAAAATCTCAGATGCAAGGCTGCTGTTATTCTGCATGGTGCCCAGTGCACAGGTGTAACTGACTCATTAATTCAGATTTTGCACCACATATCCAATTTTCTAACTGAGTCATCGAACACACTTGGGTACAGTTTCAGAATATCTTCTTTTTCAACTGAGCAATATTCCCTCTTCATTACATAAATACTAGAACTGCAATGATACTGTTTGTCCGCTATTAATTCACATTCCAGCAAACAAATTTTCATTCCTCTCCATACCTGGAGTTTAGCTTTGCCAACAGACCGAGTACCAGTTTGGTCATATACACACAAGGTAGTGCCTGACGTACAGGCAACACGTGTAAATTATCCAAATGGCTGGCAGATCTGTTATCACCCTTTCTAGGAACCTTCTCATCCTCCCACGTTAAACATGCAGAGGATTTTATATAAAAATTTAATAGTTTAAATATTCCCTCAAATAACAAGTTGCTCAGCCTAGACATCGAGTCATTATTTACCAAAATCCCGACCTCCGACGTGTTGTATTTTCTAAAGAGGAAGTTACGACCATTTGAAGAATATTTTCCTCTTGGCATTGATAAAACGCTAAAATTAATCAACCTCTGTGTAACTATCAACGTGTTTTCTTTTAATGGTAATTCCTACAAACAAAAATCTGGCTGTAGCATAGGCAGTCCCCTATCCCCCATTCTAGCAAACCTGCACATGGAATATTTCGAGACGGAAATTTTGTTGTCTATCAAATCCCGCAATATGATCTGGCTTAGATACGTAGATGATGTGTTCCCTTTCTGGGACAATAGCTGGGGAGATTTCAATGAGTGTTTTAATGCACTAAATTTCCTAGTTCTAACCATAAAATTTAAAACAGAATGGGAAAAGGACAGAAAATTGTCGTTCCTAGAGTACTAATCATAAGAGAACAGAACAGATATGCTTTCACAGCGTAAAGGAAACCCACTTTCTCTGTTTTGTATATTCATTTCCAAAGGCACCACGATGTCTCCGTAAAGATCATGGTCAGCTGCAACCTATTCGTGGGGCTTAGGATATGTTCAATTTGGTACTTTGATAAAGAATTCAACACGATCTGCCAACACCTAATGCAACTGCTCTACCCACCAGACATTATCGAGAATAAAGCGAATAGAATATACTACAGAGGTTCCACTAACAACAGACAAATAGATTTTAGCGACAAAGTAAAAGCTACAGAACACCCCAGGTCTAACAATCCTTATATTTTCCATTATCCCAAATCCATTAGGAGCTCTCTCATTAACGTATACTTAAGTAAAAGAGGGGAAGAATCCGGAGTTTACAAGTTTCCGTGCGGCGGCATTTGTAATGAGATTTACGTTAGGGAGACGGGTAGATCCATCTCGCAAAGATTAACAGAGCACAAAAGATCAGTGCGATATGCTTCAGAGATTTCGGGGATTTCTTACATATTGGGGATAAAGGCCATACCATAAACTGGAGTGTGGCAGAGCTGGTTTTCAAGAGTAACTGTCCGTACAAAAGGATGACGTTGGAATCTGTTATCATCAATCAAACCAACAACATGAACCTGTCAGGAGGACATTGGAAATCGGATGACATCGACGATTTGATCCTCAGCCCTCTTCTCGAGCAGGTGTTCCAGAAAATAAGACCATCGGACTTGCCGCCAGAAGGGAGTTAATGAGGCCAAAAACACCAAGGAATAGCCTCATTTCCATCCTTCCTGGGTCAACGGTCACCTGCATACTAACAGTGACGTACTGCCACGCCTACATATACTTTGTATATATATACTCCTGAAACACATCATGTCCATATTTTACCAGTGAACAGGAGCACAGAAGGAAGTGTTCGAAATATATGGTTGCAACGTTCAAAATGGTGTTTTATGGGCCTTTTATCTTCATATATATATATATACGAGTATATATATATATATATATATATATATATATATATATATATATATATGTGTGTGTGTGTGTGTGTGTGTGTGTGTGTGTGTGTGTATGTGACATCCACACACACATGTGACACACACACACACACATATATATATATATATATATATATATATGTATATATATATGTATATGTGTGTGTGTGTGTGTCCTGCCGGTGTATGTGACATACACACACACACACACACACACACATATATATATATATATATATATATATATATATATATATATATATATATATATATATATATATATATATTCTTCCATATTTTTAAAAATTCGTCTCTCAGTCGTCAGCTATGAGTGGGAAATTAGTGGCGGGAAGGAGACGCCATGACAAATTTGAACAGAGTTAGGCCTAGTCCCCCAGGTCACCTGATTTGAGGGTGAAACAATACGCTCCTTAGTCACTGCCCCCCACCCACCAACATCATGTGTTCTGGGGGTTAGGAAAATCGTTAACCACACAGGGGTGAATGAGGGATTAAGAGGGCTACTATTTTGAACCTTAGGGACTTAGCTATAAGGCCTCTTACTGTATAAACCGGTTTACTGGCTTCGGGATTTGCTTTCAGAATCGACCTATGCCTTTGTGTTCAACTCAAAAATACCCCAAGACGCCGAGAAGTTATGGGCAAAACAACGCCGCCAAATGCTTCACAGACGCGAGAGAGAGAGCAGACGTGGGAGCGCCTCATCTTTCTCCCTTCATACTGGCACGAACGCAATCGCCATACTACCCACTGCATCTTGCAAGAGCTCATGCACAGAACAGGTTAAGGTACATCTGGAAACGCGATCCCTTGCCAGTTTACTGTCCCTTCTCGTGAACTTCTCTCCATATTTTCAATATTTCCAACTTTTCATTTTCCTAAACAAAGCCCTCTTTATTAAATCAAACCTGCCAACCAAGTTGCCCAATGATTCGCCCCTAAGCTCCAATTAAATTAACTCAGTGATCAAAATTAGATTACTCCCTCCATAGTGTTACCAAGCGCTAATTAAATTTAATTGACCAGTTCCTTCATGGTGCCTAGTTAATTTCATGCAAGAGAAACTCCTTGTTTTGAATGCTAACCTGGAATTCTCTTCCAGAAATCCTGCTATTCTGCTCCCAAGCGGTAAGTCCCAGCCTTCTGAATCAATTCCACTTAGAGGTACTACCATTTCTGATATAAGCAAGAATTTCCTGATATGCAGTCCTGGGACACTAATCAGTCCCCCTCACCATTGTTCACAAGCGCCTGACACTGAACTTCATTCAAGCAGTAGTCACCTTTTCATATTCAGAGATTTTCTCCTCATTGCCTAATTTTATTTCACATTACATGTCCCTGCTTGCTGTATCATCAGCCTTTTCACATTAATTTCTTGATTGCTTCATCTATAAATAAATTCAGTTTAACGAAATCTGATACTCATTTCCCATGGCGACCTTCCACTCCCTGGTTAATTAATGGTGATATCAAGATAAGTCATCCTTTTTCCTTCCATTTATTACATTTTGGGTGATGTCTGTTGGCCCCTTATGGCAGTTAAATGATAAGAAATCCCTGTACATTCATCCAACACATACCAGAACGTAAGTATGTATATGTATATATATATATATATATATATATATATATATATATATATATATATATATATATATATATATATATATATATATATATATATATATATATATATATATATATATATATATGTGTGTGACTTTTTATCACATCACCGTGATTTCATATACAATCAGTAAGTTACAAACGTTAATATCCAATTCCCTCTACCTCGGAAATAATATATTTTCATATATGTTACGGAAGGGGAATTTTTTTGTTGATAATAAGTTCGTCGTCCCGTGGGCTTGAACTAGCGAAGGACAGGAACTCAGGACTACAGTGGACGCATTTAAGCCACGCTGGCCGCGTGGGTTAAATGCGTCCACTGTAGTCCTGAGTTCTTGTCCTTCGCTGGTTCGAGCCCACGGGACGACGAACTTATTATCAAATAAAAATTCCTTCGGCAACATATATGAAAATATATTATTTCCGGGAGGTAGAGCGAATTGGATATTAAAGGACATTTGTAGCTTACTGAATATATATATATATATATATATATATATATATATATATATATATATATATATATATATATATATATACATACATATATATATATGTATATATAAACGGTATACAATCTCCATTTCCCAAGTGCAGCATGGCTATAGAAAAAAAGAAACTGCCACATTTATTCTTATTTTCTTAAGTCTGTATAAAACTTGGACAACTTTAGTTAGTTTCTCTACAGTCACGGAAGGTTTATCAGCATCGTTCTGAACCTCCTGAACCTCCCCAGCGTGCACTGAGTCATTCAGCTGTCATGCGAGCATTCCCCACACTCCAGATTATTGAGGCCCTTCTGCAGTAATGCTTGTCCATGCCATATGTACTGTGCATGCAAATTTCTGGGTCTCCCTCTCCTTTCTCTCAACATTCCCTAATCATAAGTAGTTCTCACAAGTCATCATCATCCCTTCCCTTCACATAACCAGACCACTCTGATCTTCTCTTCTCATTAAGGAGTTTCCTCCTATATTCATTTTCTTTCTTCATTCAGACACCTAGGTCGGTCTGTCACAAGGGCACATGCATCCAGTCCTGGTCTTCCCCCTCCCCTCATATTTATTTTCTTTTTTTTATTCCAGGTTTACCCATTTAGAATGAATTTCTTCACAATTTCTGTAGGTCTAAGATAGATAAGGTACTTATTTTGCTATTGCATTAGTGACATTCTTCATTCTGCTTTGTATTCTAATTTTCATTTGACATCGTTTAAGTAGTCCAGACAAACGATTTTACTATATTAAGGTCCTTCACAGTTAACAGAAATCGAAGTATTATGTTTATCTCTGAACACTTAACGTGGAATACCGAGGCTGACGAAGCAGCTCAATCCTGTAAGAAAAGAGGAAAGCATACCAATTTTCTCCAATATTTCCTCTTTGGAATGAAAAAAATCCCTCTTCAACAGACACTGACCAAACAATTCTCTAAACAAGGGGCAAGATATTCACTTGCATATCAAAAGTGCAAAGTATGAATTAGATATCTAATGAGAAAATTAAGATACTTACCTTCTGGCTGGGGAAGTGGTGGCAGCACAAAGTCTAGTAGCACCTGAAAGAAATGTCCAAACTTAGGACTAGAACAGAAGTACTGATGATACTGCATCAGCACTGTCACGAAGTGTAAGGCAGTCTCAACTTGTTCAGATTTGAATGCAATATTTAAAGGAAAAAGTACGCAAATGTTCTTACCTGTGGCCTTGAGGAACAAGGAAAAGGGACAAAGACGGAGTCAATACTAACACAAGAAAATAACTGGTTGAGTAAATGTAGGATGTAATTGGCTGCCTACTGTTATGTAGCTACTTTATCTTCATAATTGGTATTATTATTTTATTATATAAAAGACAAGCCTATATGACCACGAACTTCCAAAGCAAGTTTCTGTTTTATAGAATATCATTATGAAAAAGAAATGAAACGAAAGAAAGAGGAATGAAATCAAACACAGATCAATTAACATACATAGATATAATCAAGAAAATGAAGGTCATGGCACGTTCTCCCTTAAAGCAAAATTACACCTAACCTGGAGCATATTACATTTAGCATGAAGAGCACTGCCATGTAAAATTTTCCAGTTTCACAGTAGAGAAAATGAAAGACTTCTCGTTCTTAGAAGTGGAACACTGCGGCACTTAATCAGAACCTGGATAACAGCAAGTTGCAGTGAGTAACGTTCATTAGTTTTTTTCGTTGAAATAGTTTAAGAAAGATATCCTAAGGGATGTCTTATGATGATGATCAAATCTGAAAGTGGCGAAAACACACCACTAAGTCTTCCAATAATGGCAGTGCAACTGATCTGATGCATTTGACACCAACCCCATCATCTCTTCCCATATGTTGTGAAAAAAGAAAGCATCATTAATTATTCAGAATCAGTCATTCCATTTTTAATGATGATGTGGGAGAACAGTTCAAGATCAGCTTTTAACAGTAATAGTTTTGCTGTAATTCAATCTCATACCCAGTTTACTATATCCCATTCCAGATAGCTTTTAAGGGCGGTTCCAACTTCATTTCAATTAATGGCAGTGTGTAACTGCTTCTGTGGTTTGCACTAACTTATTCTCCAGGACAAACATCTTGTGCACAGTATAGATCACAAGAACAAACTTCCCGAAACAAAATGGCAGGGAACACCAGACAAGAACTTTATTGAAAATGAAAAAAGCAGCGTAAGTAAAGCGACAATAGTATCAACATTAAAGTATAAGGCCAACATAAGGCTTTCATGAATGTTATAAAGAAGATTTAAAATAGTGCCATCTGAACTTTGACCTCTCGAAGATAAATTTAAACTGGGTTATTGTAAAACAACTAGAAAAGACAGGGAACAGAAACGGGCAGCTGCTTCAACTAAATTATGGAATGCGTATTCAAATAAACTCTTAAAAAGAAACTGATGAAAAAGGGAATATTCCACGAATAACTAACAGTAGATGATTGTAGATGGATAAAGAAAGGCCTAAATATCAAACAGAACAAGAACAGAAGTGATAGAAAATATAAAAAAGAAGAAAGGCGTAGTGAAACGGAAAAAAAATCCAGAAGTCCTATTAGTATCTAAGAAATGAAAGGTTGGGAAAGGGTCGGGGGATGTAATATTAATGCACAAATAGCTATAAACGAATTTTAGAGATGAATTCTTGTTGAAAGTTAAAAACAGCCAAAAGTGAAGAAGAAAAATGCCCATAAAAATCAAACCAAGGAAGGAATAGAAGTTTCAAACCTCAGGTATATCTTCATAAATTGCACATATATTAACAGAGAAAATATAATCACGCTCATGCAGACCTACTGTACACCCTTAAGTCCCTAAAGGATTGTTACTTTTCTTCAGTTATATCACCTTTTTAAATGTAACCACCTAAGGTCCATAGCTGGAAATTGATTTGTATGTAATCTGTTTTTAATTGTTATCATTTTTTTTTTTAAATATATTTACTATTATTCTCAATATTAGCACTGTCACTACCATTAATATAATTACTATTTTTATTACTAATTCAGCAACTGTATGGATATTGTCAATTATAATTTTTATCATTTTTATCTCATGTATCTAGATTGTGTGTATCTATTATAATTCCTTTACTTTGTATATTCCATGTATATGGCCCTGAGCTGAAATGAAGAATATTATTATTATTATTATTATTATTATTATTATTATTATTATTATTATTATTATTATTATTATTATTATTACGGAGTGGCTCTGTTTCAATACACAGATGAAAAAGGAATTTGTGCCCTTTCCTGTTACTAATCAACTGGAACAAAGCATCCAACACCTATGATGGATGATACATTCAACATTCTTGGCCCGTCTTTACCTCAAATCCCTTGCACTTTCGAAATTTTTCCCCGACATTGGGCGTCATGATCACTGTTACATCTCTTCCATTGCTTATACTCTATCTCTTCCTGTATTTCTTAATTTGACATGGCATAACTGTTGCACTGATAGGTCAAACCCAGGTTTCGTGGCAGTTTAAGCTGATGAGGTTTTAAATCGTTTATCGTTTGCTCTTATGTAAAAACTTTTTCACTTTTGCTGTCAAACGGTGTGATTGCTGCGGCTCCTGATCAAGCATTCTGTCAAGGAAATGCACTCTTATCAGTTAATCCTGAACGATTCTCCTGCATTCTTTTATCTCTACTAGAATTTACTGTGCTCTGTACCATGAGAGAACATTACTGGAAATATGAAGAGATTTTATATTCTCACCTTTTCTGCTAAACAGAAATTCTGGTTCTTTGCCAATAAAGTCCTCAACAATTTGTGAAAGTTCATTGTTCTTCCTCTCCTTCCTTCCGATGCATTTACAGGAGGCTTTTCGTGAAAAACATTCTTATACCTTAGTCTTAATTTTAAGAACTTTCTTTTCTGTAATTCCAAAGCTCCTTCTTATCCCCCCATGTCCCTCTCTAATCTTATTCCCTCCCCTTTATTCTCAAGTGTCCCTGCATCCTGATACACTACTTATGCATCTGGACTAAATTATAACTCAAAAATGAATGTTATGATAAACTAACATCAATCCTTTGTCATTTTTGCTTAGCTGATGAAAAGGGTGGGTTCAAAACACCCCAGAGAAAGAGTACCGATTTAATACATCAGATTACCATCCCGGTGCGTCAAGTTTTTTCCCCAAATGTTTTCCAAACTTTATTCAGTTCTCAATTTCTAGAGAACCTTGAATTCAACACTATTGTTACTGATATGGCTTCCACAAGACAAGATCAACAGGAAATTCTATCCTATCTTACAGATATTAGTTCGTCTTTTTTCCCCAAAATTTCAGAAAATCATTTGTTGTGGTTCCTGATATCTTCAAGAAATATGACATCATCTCTTTTATCTTCACGTAAAAATAATCTTCTCTCCTGCCACCGATTTAAAGTGCTCTTGCTTTAAAAATAAAATCCAGTACTATGAACACATCTGAATAATCATCCCACAACATAATTAAGTTTAATAGGAACTCAACTGAGGCAATAATTTCCATCAACATTTTAGGAGACAGGTCACTTCATACTTCCCTTGAAGAGACCTCAAACAGATAAATTTGCTTCTACAAAATTTCGTGTCGGTGTCTCGAGTTCTTTTCATCATATTATCTACGAGAGCTTAGAATTAGCATTATGAATCTCAGTTTGGAATTTCACTCACCCCCAAGTTGCTTCATCTTTTGTTCCCTCTGTCGATGAGATCAAATGAAGCGTAATGCATCCGATGAATGATTCCACCCTTGCCTATTTCCTAGAGCTTATTTCTGTCACTGTTACGCAGATCTTATAGAGGGTCATTCTCACCAATGACAACCTCGTAAGTGCAGTGAGAACGCTCTTCTCACACTCCATCCATGCAAGGTAGGCATCCTCAGTCTCCAGGTCCGATGACGGTTTCTTTCTCTGCTGCTAGAGCTTTTCCACCTTTTCCTGTTTACACTTTCCCGACTTTTCTAACACATCCCATCCTTAAATTTGGAGCACACCTGCCCCCTCCTTTCAACTGGACAAAGGGCAGAAAAGGGTTCAAGAAAAAGATAGCAGGCTGGCCGACCACAATGGAGAAAAAGAAGACAAATGCAGATATTTCTTCTCAAGATATATGTTTTAGCAAAAATGTCGAAGAATGTAATTTTCCTATTTGAGAGGAAAATCCTGAAGGAAAATTAAATACTTGAACTAATGGTCTTTTGTGATCTCCCATTGCCCTTAACCTTTGCTGATTTCACGTTACCTATAATATTCATACAGTATATACACAAACGAAAACTCACAGTGAATTCAAGTCGGCCAGGTGGATCAGTCCGTCTCTGTATGCATCTTTTACATTTCAAATGTCATCTGCCACAGTCTCTGAAGCATCTAGTCTGTCTGAGCGGCATTTTATCATCGTATGAGAATAGAAGTTATCATACGAGACCTCTCTCTCTCTCTCTCTCTCTCTCTCTCTCTCTCTCTCTCTCTCTCTCTCTCTCTCTCTCTCTCTCTGTTCCGCTTGCCTCACTGTGCCACGGAATTGGAACCTGAGTCAGCAAATGAAGAGCCAAACAGTGGCTTAAAGGCTCAACAAGTAGGGCTGACTGGAGAAGAGGACGATGATGAAGACGACAATGAAATGGCCAACAAAGGCCCAAGAATCTTGGTCAGCGAATACGACGAATTTAGGTAAAAGACGAGAGAACGCTGAATCGGTGATCTCCTCTCCAAAGACAAAGAGATAATCCGCATCTACTTAGAGCAGCGCAGAGTCCATACATAAAAGACTGAAGAGCTCACTTGCAGCAACAAATGATTCCGTTTATAGCGAGCTCATTCTTTGTTCGTCTGTTTGACAGCATGGCAGATACACGATGATCACCAGACTGAAAGATGGCAGCTACATGGGTTCTGTGCTCTGACTTATTTTCTTGAAAAGGTGCACCAGAAAAAGAACTTCATTAAACCTCACTTCATGCAAACACGTAACACATTAATTTGATAAGAGAGTAAGGAGAGGCTTTCACGCATTTAGTGTTTCTCAGCGGCAGAGGACGTTCTAAAGCAAATAAAAAACAGCCTCACAAGGAGTTATTCAAAGAATGACCAACTGCTGCATCGTACCTACAATTTCCTAGACAATTATGAAAAAAATGGAAGGAGGGAATAGGTATGGGTTTTAGTAATTTATACTTCGTCCCCTCATATATCAAAAGGCAGTGAATATATATATATATATATATATATATATATATATATATATATATATATATATATATGTGTGTGTGTGTGTGTGTGTGTGTGTGTGTGTGTGTGTGTGTGTGTGTGTGTGTGTGTGTGTGTAAGAATGCCTGATATTTTCATTGTCAGTTTGATAATGTAAGAAAAACTTTGTGCTCTCCCCCTCATTATTTGCTACTTTTGTTTTGCATTATTATCAGGGAGCCTTGTTAGCATGCTGTGACACTGAAACACCATTACTAATGTATGACTTCATATCCCTCACTCATGAGTGACCGAAGCCTTATTCTGCGACTACACTTTAATCATATTCATTACTTTATCAGCAACTATTCTGGGTAAATATTTATTGTGCAGGGATGAAAATATAAAATATCCGTTAACTGAATGACTGGTTATGTACGTTTGGAGAGTTTGCCGAAGCAAACTAACGAGAGCAATTTCCTAAAACTTTCGTCGAATGACATTTTACCGAGAGACAGACACAGAGGACATTTAATCGATTGGACATTTTGTATCTAAATCGTGCAGATTTAGCGAGACTTTTTTCTCGGGGGAGGAGGAGGAGGAGGAGGAGGAGGAGGAGGAGGAGGAGGAGGAGGAGGAGGAGGAGGAGGAGGAGGAGGGGGAGGGGGGGACAGGGAATTAGAAACGACTTTGAGTCAAAAGAAGAAGCTGTCCACAGTTGTTCCCCTGATGAAAACGGCACCATAATGTAACAAGTAAAAAATGCACCAAAGTTTCTTCTGCGCAATCGAGCTTTCTGTACAGCGTATAATCAAGGCACCGAAAATAGATCTATCTTTCGGTGGTCTCGGTTTAACACTGTATGAGCCAAGGCCCATGAAACTTTCAGCCACGGCCCGGTGGTGGCCTGTCCTATAGCGTTGACAGAAGCACAAGTATGCTGGCTTTAACCTACAATAAAATAAAAACTACCGGGGCTAGAGGGCTGCAATTTGGTATGTTTGATGATTGGAGGGTGGATAATCAACATACCAATTTTCAGCCCTCTAGCCTCAGTAGTTTTTAAGATCTGATGGCGGACAGAGAAAGTGAGGACGGACAGACACATAGCCATCTCAATAGTTTTCTATTACAGAAAACTCAAACAGCACATCCGACTTCCACCGACGAGAGAGAGAGAGAGAGAGAGAGAGAGAGAGAGAGAGAGAGAGAGAGAGAGAGAGAGAGAGGATCTCGCCATGAGCGACGTCTTCAGCATCATGGGACGAATAGTGAACTTCAAGATGGCAATGAATTTACTAGTGACGATCATGCGAGGGCGATGAGCGGATAAAGTCTTCCTTATATCTAAAAATAAAATCGGCAATGACCAAATTCCGCTGGAATGGCTCCTCGCTGGGTCTGGCGGTAGAACATCTCAAGTTGCACCTGTGGCTATTCGTCGATTTTAAAAGAATTAAGCAGTTCTATACATAAAATGGATTTAAGAATTTTCTGTGTTTACTGCATAGTCACATTATAATGACAAAGTAAACGTTGTGTATTTACACTCCCGGAGAGTATATATATATATATATATATATATATATATATATATATATATATATATATATATATATATATATATATATATATATATATATATATATATATATATATATATGTATATATATATAAATATTAGTATAAATATTAATAAAATATTATTAGTGAGTTGCCACCGCCTTGTAACTGTGCAGTTATGTGTTATTTGCTCATCAGTCTCATGGGCACCATGAAACTTTGTTTCAGTGCTTAGCTGTTTTGATGTCAGCTCCGTTCCCTTAGAAAATGAGAAAATTCTTTTCTCTTGAGATTTAGTACTTGTCAGCATATTTGAACACTGACCCGGAAGGATGCACCCTCCGCAGGAAGTCCCGTAGTGGAGTGTAGGAACGTCGAAGATTATGATTTTGTATACAGGTGAATCATTAAGGCACGATCTTTTGATTGTGTGACGTATTTCCGGTGAACCTTTTTACTACCGCTATTGAGGTAAGCTTAGATTTTGGCACCCAAGTGGATATTTGATTTTTGTGTCTACCTGTATTACTTATAATACCATTTTTGTCTAATATATTATGCTTTTCCCATTTTCGTTAGTTTATGCCTTGGGTCTTAATGGCCAGGGAAATTACCCATATTTTAGTGTTGATTTTTCAAAGTGATTTTCTCTCTGTTCTGCAGATGTCTCGTTTAAGGTCACGAGACTGAGGGAAATTTTTGACAGACATGTTGACCTCAGTCATTGTTTAATTTTGTTCGTTTGAAGTTAGGGATGATATTACCCGATGTTTCGCTTAATCTCATTTATCCATTCCTTATGTTAGACTTTTTTTTTAATAAAACTATATTTTTTGTAAGTTCAATAGTCTCCATTAAGAACCTAGCTAAGACTTAAGTAAAAGTAAAAGTATGGGAATAGTTATTCATTTCTATGAATAACCTGAGATTCCTTCTAGGACTGAAAGAGGATGTCAGATGGAGGTAAGTTTCTCTCTTCTTTTGGCTTTAGGTTAAAGAAGGAGGGTAAAACACACACATACACACACACATGTATGTATATATATATATATATATATATATATATATATATATATATATATATATATATATATATATATATATAGTTAAATGACCCTATCCCCAGGTCAAATAGGGTCACCTTTTATTGCTGTATCTGTTTTAAGAACAGAATCAATCA
The DNA here is from genome assembly GCF_040412425.1 of Macrobrachium rosenbergii. Lineage (NCBI taxonomy): Eukaryota > Metazoa > Arthropoda > Malacostraca > Decapoda > Palaemonidae > Macrobrachium > Macrobrachium rosenbergii. The sequence goes on from NC_089796.1 coordinate 52,204,931, forward strand.
TCTTACTTCCCTAGGATGTCTCTGGTAGCAGTGGCTCATCCCTGGGTCAGTAAATTCCTTTTCCTTTGTCGACATCTCTCACTGAACCTATTCTTAAACAAAGGCCTACTGGAATTAAACATTGACGTACAAAACTAGACTTTATTTGCAAATTTAACGAAAGTGATTCAGCAAAAGTTATGATCATGAAATGGAGTGAATTCCATCCCCTATAAATGGAAATAATCACAAGAGGAAATCCTGATTCACAAATATTTAGATTAATAATTCTAAACCAGCTAATACTAGTGACTAACACCTTGGTCACCAAAAAAAAGTAATAAGGTCATAATTATTCTAGACCACAATACATGGTAATAGTATCTAAAGAATAAACTCCACTTCCAAAATATTCGTCCTCTCAGGACGAACCCAGAATTCCTGTTGAAAGAAACATGTCAGTATACTAAAACCTGAAATGGTGTAGCAAGACATTCATATTTAAAACAGAAAAATGCACAATGGAAAATAGAACAGGACAATGCATAATGGAGGCACTGCGGAATTTCACTACAGCACAACTAGGTCTTTCCACCAAATGTCTGGAAAAGATGTGTTCATGAGTTATGGTACTCACTTTCTATGGCGACAAATAACAGATTTTCCAGCCGTAGTCTTAAAATGAAGTCCCCCTGAAAGAGTCTATCCCTTGTTAATATACCATTAGGGAGTGCCACACACACATATGCACTCACACTGTCTCCATGTACTTAAATCCTGATCATCGTCAGGCAAACGCATGCATGCGTCAGACAACCTCGCTGTATCCAACACTGACACAAATGCACCTGCAGTGGAAGTATCACTGCCAGGCCAGCACATAGTTCTTCAAAGTCGTCCAAGACTTAATAGGAGCTCGGACCACCTACCACTGGGAGTCCCCACCCAGGTACGATAACTGTCCAATCGAAAGTTCAGTAAGGGCCAGCTCCACAATCATATCAAAACATATGCATTAGATGCGAAAATTATATGTCTCGTATGCAAGATTGTTATTCCAATAACAGTTCATTATAGAATGCATCACTTCCCATCTTGCATTCTTGATGGTCAAAATATTCTGGATAGCTTGCAGCTGTACAAGTCCATGCTTTTCTTCACATTTTAAATTCCTGGCAATCCAACCATGCTGAACGGTCTGCGACTGCACAAGCCCATGTTGAATGCAGCGCACACGAACCCTTTGCGCCAAACAGATGTCTCGCAGCAACGACAGCGATTTGTAGACGTCCTGCCCGACATCTCTCCAAAAAATCCTGGATCCTCTCATGAAGGTGCAGGCGTAGAAACCTGCAGGCATAACGTAGACGGCCCCCATATCTAACTTGTATCAGCTGAGGCTCATAGAAGTCATTCATCAGGCTCTGCTGCGAGGAAGTGGTGTATAGCGTAAGTTGGTCATGTCAACAGTCAACCCAAAAAGTACCTAGTCTACTCCCTACACCATACTGTTACTGACCCATTAAACCACTAAGGAAAAGGTAGTATGATAAAACTGTGAAAAGATTCCAAGGTGCTAACTGGAATTTCCACAATCGACTCTCTATCAGGTACACTAACTTTAAGATACTACCCATACAAATTCTTCCTAGTAAAAATTACCTGAGAACCATACCATTATATTGAATTCATTAAAGGCAATTCTAAACATCCAAGTGGTAAGAATATCTCTCAAAATTCCCCTTAGAAACGGCAACTACTGACTTAACCTGAGTTTAAATTCGCGATGACACGTATTCCGCTTCTTTCTCAATATTCAACAAGGTTGTTTGACAGAACGACAAAACTACCATAACATCTAAAACCTCCCCCCATCCTATCAGCAAAATAGCAATTGACATACTAGCAATTGCACCTATGATCATAACAACTACAATTACCAATGGCACAGCTCTCTTACTCCTTCCAGAAGAGAACTTCAAAAATCTAAATTTGGAAGTCATATTACAGTCTTCCTAATCCTATCCTGAACCCTACTGATTTGCCCCAAACCCGTAATAAATCAGACAGATTCCGTGCGATGTACAAATTAACCCCAAAAAAATCTTAAGTAACAAAACTTTATTCTGTAACTCTATACTCAAAGATATTGCGTCAGACGACAACAACACATTATATTCTTACATAATAACACACGGGCCTAATCTCCCTACGAAATTAGCTCATGCCACGACTCCCAAAGTCATGTGAATACGAGACTTCAGCATAAAAACAAAAGAAATAATCTCTGAGATACCCGATCTCGAAAAAAAACAGACAAAAAAGAAATTCATATATCTATTAAACCCTATGGTATTCTGCACTTAATTTCAACTAAGTATTGCAACACACAAGAGCAAAAACTGAACTCGGACAATTAAAGATTTGTATAACTCTACGGACCAACGTCCTCAGTTAAAAAAAAAACTACAAGTCACGCCCATTTTAAAACCCATCAAAAAAAACAGAGAGAGAAAAAGAAAAAGAAAGAAAAAAAATTATCATAACCACAGTACAACACAGGAATTAACCCATAAGATTCCCATTAACCGGTCTTTTTAATATTAGATATATGTATCAACCGAAACACACCCGCGTTCTCATCTAGAACAACAAATCTATTCCCATTCTTTACTTCTACAACACGAAAAGAACCTTCAAGTTTAGGACCTAGCTTATAGTTCAACTGATTCCTGACATTTATTTTCACAAAAACCCTATCTCCCACAGCAACTGTAACTCTATCCGGCTTTTGCTGATGCCCACCTACCATGTCCCGCGTTTTTATTTCAAGATTCCTAGCAAGACGTGCATATCTCGCTTTAGCCGTGGAAACAAGCGCTTTCATAGTTTCATCACCCGATGGAATAGGCAACAAATCAAACGCACCCTGCGCTGGGTAACCAAACAGCGCCCCACTGGGAGACATTCCAATGGTATCACTAACCATTGTATTGATGCTATGCTGCACCTGTGGAATATATCGATCCCAATTTACATCATTTCCCCCAACGGTCATTCAAAGAGCTTCAATGACCTTCCTATTTGCCCGTTTACACAGCCCATTAGCTTCTGGTCTGTAGGGAATAAAAGTGACCTTCCGAATGCCCATTACATCTACAAGACACTCTAACGCCTTGTTCACAAATTCCCTCCCATTATCTGTAATCAGAACCTCAGGAACTCCATAACGACAAATATGCCCATTAAAGAATGCGACTGCCACCTCTTTTGCTGTCTTATGCTTCAACGGAAAAATCTCTACGAACCCAGTTAACTCGTCAACAACCACCGGTAGGTCCCTATGGCCATAACTAGATTCACAGAAATTGCTCAAGAATGGTGATGTTCTCATTCTTAAATGACCGTGCTAAATTTTAAGAAATTGGTCTCCCAAATTATCAAACCATCTTTAGAATCGAAGATAAGATCTTAGATGTCTCCGTAGCCTTAAGAATAAGAACATCATTAGCGAGAACATATACCAGGATCTTTTTGTTACAGGCTCCTGTTTTGGAATTTGTACGGTCTATCCAGTCCACAGACCCGACGTCCCTCTTCGCCCTATCCTGGCCTCCTATAGAACTCCAAATTACAAATTGACCAAATTCCTTGTTCCCCTATTGCAGTCCCTGACCAGTAAGAAGTATACCGTAACTAACTCTGAACAGTTTAAACAACGCATTCTTCCACAAGATTCTGACCTTTTCATGGCAAGCTTTGATGTGGAGTCGTTATTCACCAATATACCCGTCAGAGAAACCATAGATATCATTTTGGACAAACTTTCCCACACCCGATTCATTGTATCATAATTTTAGTCGTTCCCATTTCAAGATGTTTTTATAACTGGCAATGCTGGACACGGCCTTTATTTTTAATGGCGTGCTTTTCAGACAAATAGAAGGAATGGCCATGGGTTCTCCTCTCGGACCTACGTTCGCCAACATATTCATGTGCTCCCTAGAGGAGCAATTACTCGATGAGTGCCCCCTGGCCTATCGTCCCCTATTCTATGCCAGATATGTTGATGACACTTTTATCTTATTTAAACAAGACCACGATGCTGAACGCTTCTTAGAATTTTCTAACCCCTATCATCATAACATCACTTTTACCATAGAAAAAGAATACGACTCCAAGCTAGCCTTTTTAGACATACTCATAACTAAAGATGATAATAAGTTTAATACCTCTGTATTCAGAAAGAAAACTTTTACTGGTCTGGGGTTCAATTTTTATAGCTTTTGTTTTATCAATTTTAAACTTAACTCTATTTACACCTTAATACATCGTGCTTTATCTCTAACATCGGAGTGGGTCCTCTTTCACCAAAAAATCGTCTTCTTACAGCAATACTTCACCAATAATTGTTTCCCTACATGTTTTTTACAGGCTTCTCAAAAAACTTCCAAATAAAAAATTCTCCAATAAGCCAAAGTGTTGTAATGTGCCTAAACTCCCATTATAGGCAACTTTTCCTTTCTTATATGATGACAACTTTCGGAGGGATTTCATGAAAATCGTCCAAAAATATATTGAGGCCATCGATCTTAAACTAATTCCTAGGAACCCAAAAAGTATCGGCTCTCTTTTCAGATTTAAGGATCGGCTACCGGCTTTGATGTCATCTGGTGTTGTCTATGAGTACAATTGTCCTAAATGTAATTTAGGAAAATATATTGGATCCGCCAGGCGGCTTCTCAAGGTGAGGGCCGATTCCCACAGGGGGATAGGTTATAGAACCGGGTGCCGATTAACTAATCCAGAATCCCTAATATACGCAACCATACCATTAAATGCAAAACAGATATCAGCTATGAAGATTTAAAGATTATTTTTTATGCAAGCAGTCCTCATGAACTTCTTATTCTTGAAACACTAAATATTAAACAACGAGTTCCCTCACTGAACTGTCAAACAACTTGCTGCCTTTTTCTGAAAACAATTTTTTGTGTGTTTTATACTTAGTGTGTCCTTAGCCTCTGGACTGGTAGGTTACCCACCAGTGTTTTTTAAGTGCATCTGTATTTAAGTATGTTGTCTGGTTTTTACTATTTTGTTTCTAAGTGCGTCTGTGTTTGAGTGTGATGTCTGTTCTTGATAATTTTATCTTTTTGTGTTCTGTTTTTATCAATTTTCTCAGCTTGCTTTCTACGTTAGTAGGGTAAAAGGTGCCATTTGGCATCTTGGCGTCCTGAACATTTGGCGTCCTCAAGAAATGGTGTCATTTGACGTCCTCAATTATTATTTATTTTGTTTTTATATTCTTGCTGAAGAAAATAACATGCATATATAAAAAAAAATTATGTAGTAAGCAGGGGCGGCTCGTCAATAGGGACTGTGAGACTGCAGCCCCCCCAGTGGATTTCTAGGATTCACGAAAATAAAGTTAATTTATTGATGTTTGACTATCATTAACATGAAAACACCTACTCTCATATATTTATATGAAAAAAATTACTGCAAAACAATGAGGAAGTACGTAAATTATTTACTATTTAATGATACGAAAGCGGGGAGAAGGGGGGGAAGCTTCCCGGTTCAGTATGGAGAGTGGACTGCCTCCCATGCAGTCTTGTTTCAGACGTTGGTGTGACGGTTGTTGTGAATGGGTGTGGAGAGCGGGGAGAAGGGGGGGAGGCTTCCCGGGTGGTGTGCAGAGTGTGGACTGCCTCCCACGCAGTCTTGTCTCAGACGTTGGTGTGATGGTATGTATGTTTTTGCGTCGCTCTTATTTTTGATAGTGTTTAGCAATTTGCCAGGGATGATTTTAAAATATTATTGATCAGTGATGGCTTGTGCTAAATTTTAATTATCATAGATGTTGTAAGATCACAGAAACATCGTATAAAATAGTATTTTTTCTTCTTTTCACAGGTAAGCCTAGCATTATTTTGCAAAATGGCACAAGAAGCAAAGACGGTTTCTTCATTGAAAGAACTCAATTTTTCACAATTAACACTTCAAGAGAAGGTAGCAATTAAACAAGCAGGTCGCCCATTACAAGACATTAAAATTGTACAAGAAGGAGTAAGCCACAACAAGAAGTATATTCGCAGTTTTAATTGTGATTGGTATCAAAGGAAAACATGGCTCTGTGGATGTGAAGTTAAGAATGCACTATTTTGCTTTCCATGTCTGTTGTTTGGAGGCGATTCAGTATGGTCCCAAGATGGTTTTCTATGCATAAAGAACTTGAAAGAAAAAACAGAGAAACACGAGAATTCCAGGAAGCATATTGATAATGTCATTTCTCTATCTGTTCTTGGGAGTGTAAATATTAAAGAAAGACTTAGTGAGGCATACAGACGTTCAGTGAATGCACATAATAAGAAGGTTACCAAGAATCGTGAAATTTTGTCCAAGATTATAGACTGCATAAAATTTTGTGGACATTTTGAGCTACCTTTGCGTGGACATGATGAAACTGATGACTCTGCTAATCCAGGTGTATTTAGAGGACTGATAAATCATGCATCACAATTAGATCCAGACTTGCGGGTCCATTTAGAAAGTAATGCAGTCTTCAAAGGTGTCTCCAAGACTATTCAGAATGAAATTCTCGATTGTCTGCTGCAAATCTATCGTGATCAGATCAGAAAAGAAATTAAAGAAGCTCCTTTTGTTGCTGTTATGGCAGACGACACTACAGATGTTTCAGAACACACTCAGATGGTTATTGTTCTAAGATACTTGCTCGGTGAAGAGGTTGTTGAGAGATTTTGGGGATTTTTCACTCCAGAAAATCAAACCGCGGATGGGCTATCGAAATGCATCCTTCATCAGTTAAGCACAGTCCTTGAAGGGAATGCAGAGAAACTGATTGCTCAAACATTTGATGGTGCAAGTGTTATGAAAGGTAAGAAGGGGGGTGTTCAGGCTAAAATCAAATCAGTGTACAACAACGCCCACTTCATTCACTGTTATGCCCACCAACTTAATCTTATTATGCAAAATGCTGCAAGTGTTACACGGGGTTCACGAATATTTTTCTCTAACCTTTCGGGCATAGCAGCATTTTTTTCAAGGTCACCTCTACGTTTAAATGTTCTTACAAAGCACATGACTAGCCGCATTCCACGCGTGGAACTTTCATAGTCGCACCGTCAACAAGGTTTATGAACATTTTGAACCCTTAAAAAAATGCATGGAGGAAATACAGAGTACATCAAATGCTACTATAACCATACGAGAAGCAACAGGTATTTTGAACACCCTGAATGATGAAAGTTTTAAGTTTTGGTTGGAGCTTTTCCACCAGCTAATGCCTCATGTAGAAGTGATTTTTCACCAAATGCAGTGTAGAGACATTGATGTGACTAAAGCGCATGAGTTTATTACAAACTTCAAAAGGGCCATTTCTAAAATAAGAAATTCTAAATACTGTGAAAATTCCACAAAAACACAAATGGCTGAAGCAAAAGAAGTGTGTGACAGTGTGTGCGCTGACATAGCTGAGAGATTTTCTTTCACTAAACAATTAGTAGCTGCTAAATTGTTCAACAAAGACTGTTTCACTAATTTCAAGCAAAAAGTTACTTTAGAAGAAGTTGAAGTAGCCACTGAAGCTTACCCCATGATTGCCAAAGAAAGACTTTTGACTGAACTTAGAGCATTCTATGACAGAAGTGATTTGCATGAGTTTTCCAAATTGAGTGAACTATTAAAGATTGTGAATGAAAATAATTTAGGTGATGTACTCTGTGAATTGACAAAACTTGTACAAATTCTTTTGACAATTCCAATGACTACAGCAGAGCCCGAACGTTGTTTTTCAACACTGAAGAGGGTCAAAACTTTCTTAAGGAGCACTATGAAGCAGGAGAGGCTAAATGCACTTGCCATTATTTCAATAGAGAAGGTTTCAATCAATAATAAGCCAGGACTAAATGAAAAAGTTATTGATCTGTTTGCACAAAACAGGAACAGGAGAATGGACTTCCTTTTCAAATAGCCTAAGCCTGCACTGAGGAAGTCAAGAATTTACTGGTAAGATAAGACCTAAATAATTAAATGATTATCTATCTATCTATGTAATCTATCTATCAATGGTATGTTAAACAATAACAATAAAAGCATTTAAGATTTTATTTATGTCTGAATGTGAGACAGCCCCCCCATCAATAACAGTCACGAGCCGCCACTGGTAGTAAGTAGGGTAAAAGGTGCCATTTGGTGTCCTGGTGTCCTGAACATTTGGCGTCCTGGTGTCCTGAACATTTGGCGTCCTCAAGAAAGGGTGTCATTTGGCATCCTCAATTATTATTATTATTATTTATTTTATTTTTATATTTTTGCTGAAGAAAATAACATGCATATATAAAAAAATTATGTAGTAAGTAGGGTAAAAGGTGCCATTTGGCGTCCTGGTGTCCTGAACATTTGGCGTCCTGGCATCCTGAACATTTGGCGTCCTCAAGAAAGGGTGTCATTTGGCGTCCTCAATTATTATTATTATTATTTATTTTATTTTTATATTTTTGCTGAAGAAAATAACATGCATATATAAAAAAATTATGTAGTGAGTAGGGTAAAAGGTGCCATTTGGCGTCCTGTCGTCCTGAACATTGGGCGTCCAGGCGTCCTGAACATTTGGCATCCTCAAGAAAGGGTGTCTTTTGGCGTCCTCAATTATTATTATTATTATTATTATTATTATTATTATTATTATTATTATTATTATTAGTATTTATTTTATTTTTATATTTTTGCTGAAGAAAATAACATGCATATATAAAAAAAAATTATGTAGTAAGTAGGGTAAAAGGTGCTAAGGCCCCGAACTGATATGAGAGAGACCCACTGCATGACTCATCAACTGCCGTATGACTGATGAGTTGAACCAATATAAACTATCTTTTATTAATCCCACTTTATTGACAAGAGTCTGATTAGGAGGAGGAGACACCTTGCGGAACTGATCTGAACTGATATTAGAGAGACCCACTGCATGACTCAACAACAGCTGTGTGACTGATAAGAGTTGAACAGTTATAAACTATCTGCTATTAATCCCACTCTATCGATAAGAGTCTGATTAGGTATCTGCTGCCGATATGATTTAGACCCACTGCGTGACTCATGAACAGGTGTATCACTGATAAGAGTTGAACCATTATAAACTATCTGTTATTAATCCCACTCTATCGATAAGAGTCTGATTAGGTATCTATCTGTTATTAATCCCACTTTATCGATAAGAGTCTGATTAGGAGTGACGTATTGCTATATAATGTATGAGTTTGGCGAGACAGACATGTTGAACGAGTAGCTATACTCCACAACATCCCGCCAGCAGAGATGGGCAATTCCAGCACCTCCAGCAGTGGCGATGACAGCTCGAGCAGTAGCGAACAGCTGATGCCATGGGATTTATTAATACCATCAGTGGCAAAGACATTGCGTAGGAGGAAGAGTAGCGCTAATGGCGGAAGAAGAAGAAGAAGTGAGAGAGGTCAGAAAGGATTGAACCTGAGACTCATCCCTGCAGGAGAGAACACTACTCTCAGCTCAGGTAATAATAATAATATAATAATAATAATAATAATAATAATAATAATAATAATAATAATAATAATAAAAATAATAATAATAATTTAATTTTTCATATATGCTGCAACACCAGTCTACGTGAATATTGCCACTCTTTTACATATAAAACTTTCCATTTTATAATTAAAAATTCACCACAGCCATTCCTATTTTTCAGCCTCTTCTAACACCCACACTACTCCTCTGCGAAGCGAAGCAAGGGTAACCTCTGTAGGAGAGAACACAGCTACTCCTGCATCTGGTAAGAATAATTCATTTTGGCCAGTCTCCATAAAATAAAACATTTTCACCTTTTACATATAAAACATTCTTTTGATACTTTTAAAATTCACCACAGCCACCCCTATTTTGCAGCCTCCTCCTCCTCCACTTCGAATGCCTTCATCACACCTCCACCGCCGACCGTCGCACCTCCACCGAGTGAAGCAAATGCGGTGGAAGCATCTGCAGCGAATGTTGGAAGACATTGTCGAGTAGGCGGTGCCAAACAGCGAGTGTCCCAGCAGCAGGAAGCACCGTTCCTTGACAGGGAAGGAGAGGTAGGCAACCGGATTGTGAGTGCCATCACATATTCGACTGCAGTGGGAACGCACGTCGATGTGACAATGGCACTCAGACTTAACCGAATGCAACTCGCCGAGGAGGTTATACGCGCTCTCAACAATCTGAATGTAAATAGCGCCATGTTATACTTGTGCATTGTCATCAGCAAAGAAAGAATGACGGGTACCAGTGCCACTCGTGAAACTGGTACTTTTTACATTAATGCCCTACCAGTGTTAACATTGGTGGACACTGAGCTCGATGTGATAGACAAGGCTATCGAATATGTGGCGAGCAATCTAGAAGATAGACTAAACTTGAGTGAAGGTTCAGGTTGGCGCATCACATCCTTGCGCAGTGTAGAGATCAAGATCTCCCGGCGAGAATTGGTGAACATGGCCAATTTTCGAGAGTATCCTGCAGGTGTTAGGGACGGTGGACAAATCGTTAACATCAATTCGGGGTACAACTGCGTCATTACAGCGTTAGAAGCGTACAGCATACTCGAGGGAAATGATGATCCTAATCGCAACCTCACCCGAGATGTGAAAAGACGAATAAACTTGAAACGCTTCACCATTAAACACACGCCCGACTTTCCTGTGAACAGTGATACCTTCGAAACGTTAGAGAAGGATAACAACCTTAATATTTATGTATATTGTTAGGAACAATCGTTTGTCGATTGTTCCCTTAGTGGGTTGTTGCCTCCTTTTGTTGTTTTTGTGTTTTTCTTGCTGGCGAGCTGTCGTCTGGTGAATGGCGTCAGACTTCGTCAGTCAGGTTCGTAGCAGCAACGAATCGGGTCCAAGGTAGCAGGTATCCGTACCTGCAAGTCAGGTTCGTAGCAGCAACAAGTCAGATTCGTAGCAGCAACGAGCCAGGTTCTGGAGGGCAGAACGACCGATGGTCCAGGGCAGCAGCAGGTATCCGTACCTGCGACTTTGCGAGTCAGGTCCTAGCAGTGAAGGGTTTCTTGGAGGACGAGATGGTTGCCGTGTCGGCTCTGTCATGGTCGTCGTAATTAGAGGAGGACGTCAGTACGTGTCTTGGAGGACGAGATGTTGCCGTGTCGGCTCTGTCATGGTCGTCGTAATTAGAGGAGGACGTCAGTACGTGTCTTGGAGGACGAGATGTTGCCGTGTCGGCTCTGTCATGGTCGTCGTAATTAGAGGAGGACGTCAGTACGTGTCTTGGAGGACGAGATGGTTGCCGTGTCGGCTCTGTCACGGTCGTCGTAGATGGAGGAGGACGTCAGCACTGTGCTTGAGGACGAGATGGTTGTCGTTTCGACTCTGTCGGAGTTGTCCTGCAGTGTTCCTGTTAAGCAGCTTGGGGCTGTTTCGTCGACTCTATTGAGTTCGTCTGAGGATGTTTATCGCTTTGCTGCCTGTTAATATTCATGATTTTGTATGTTTATGATTTGTTAATCTATTTTATTGATTTGACCATTTATTGTTCTGGCTTTTTTGTTCTAAGTTCTGACTTTTATATGTAATGTAATTATTGTGCTGCTAATGTTTTATGTTTTTTTTTGACTCGTCATTTGTAATGTCTCTGTTGAGCTGCTCATCCTTATGATGCTTTTGGTCATTCATGATATGTTCATTTATTTTAAATTTAACTGAACCTGACTCGACTGTAAATATGTAAATAACTAATTTGTAATAAACTAATATTAAGGTAATTTTTTTGTATTTGTTCTGCTCCTCTCTCCTTTGTTTGTCACCTCTCGTCAGTCATTACAGCCCAATTGCTTGTTTATTTTAAAGAACCTGTAGATCTCGAGAGGCGAGATCGTAATAATATAAATTGAGTGATGTGGTCATGGGAAAGGGACAGAAAAAACACTGGACAGTGCATCTCGCCAGAAAGGGGGGCAATAAATCGTGACCCCAACTAGTTCCTCTACTGTTGATCATTGATAACCATGTCGCCCTCATCAAGGTTTAGCCAACCTTCATAGATACTTTCCACCGTTTGAAATCAGGTAGGCATGACCATGCAGCGGGCGTGTGTTGCAATTGCCTCACTCTCTTCAAAACTCCAGCCATTCGCGACGCTCACACCCAAAAATGTACAACCCGAACCACCGTTCTACACCCTGAACCTGGCCAGTTTAAACAGTTCACCAAAGTGAAAGCGCTGAATAAAAGCTCACACATCGCCTTCTAAGATTTTGAGGCGTACAACAGACAGCCGGAAGAAGATGAAAACCCGAGAATCGCTTCGAAGCAAAAAGCGTACGCCTACTGCTATGTCATCATCGATGGCAGGAGCGGTGAATACTGCGTACACAGAGTAGGTGTAGGTGAACAGTGTCTCGACGATTTTCTCGATAAAATTGCGAGAGACTGGGCCAGGTTATGTGAGGGGAAATTAAATGTGAAACAAGTTGAAAGATCCCTGCCCGTTTTAGTGCATAATTTATCATATGATGCCGCCCTCATCTTGAAAGAAGCGTCCGCCAAACACAACTTTGAAATTTTGAAACGCGATGGGGGTACATTTTATGCACTGAAAACGGGTAACATCCGATTGATGGATAGTTTGAACATGATAAGAGGATCGCTATCCAGTCTCGCTTCGAGCCATATTAAACAGAAGGAGTCACTGGAAATCACACGTCGGATGTTATCCAAATATCCTGACGAGTGCACAGAACTGGTTTTAAGTACAGGTAAAAAGTATTACCCCTATAAATATGTCACAGGTTTCAACGTGTTGAAAAAAACGGGTGTCCCTCTTGAAGCGCATTTCAATTCCTCACTGACGGGGGGAAAGCATACCCGATGAAGGATACGAGCACGTCTGCAAAGTGTGGAAGGCTGCAAAGTGTACTAACCTGCTTGGTTATACCATTTTACATTTGGTTATGGATGTGGGATTATTGTGCGATATTTACTCAGCTTGGAGGGATGCCGCTTACGCGCAATTTGGATTAGACCCAATCTATTATTTAACCTCTACCTCTCTCTCTCTCTAGATGCATTTCTTCACTCTTCACGAACGCGCCTTCCCCTAATTTCTGACGGGGAAACTTACCAGTTGATTTCCAACAACATTAGAGGCGGTTTCTGCATTCTAGTCCAAAGACACGCCATAGCCAACAATCCCGAGTTAAATCCTAATTTTAAAATGGGTGACAAACAATCATATATATTATATGTTGATTTCACTAGTCTTTATCCCACAGTCATGAGCAGATATAAAATGCCTCTGGATGAAGTAACGGAGCTCTCCCCGCCGAACTTGAGAGTTTTATCGCCAGCGATATCACGAGCATCAATTCACAGGGGGAATACGGTTACTTCATCCTCCTCGATACCAAGAAGGTTAGAGACGATGTCGCCCTCCGGACTGATGACTTCCCTCTGGCCCTGCACCATATGAACGTGACTTTCCAACACCTCTCCCCATACACTAAAAGTCTATTGGAAAAATTCAATGTGAAGCTGCCTAAGAAGAATGTCAAACTGGTGGGTACACATTTGCCAATGTGCAACCATCTGATCTGTCTTCCTCTTTTACAAACGCTGATAAGACTCCAGTTGGAAGTGGAGAGGATAAAGAAAGTTTACAAGTTCATGCAGGAATATTATTTGAGGGAATACATCACTGAGAATGCAGAGAGGAGAGCGAAAGAAACGGACCCCGACAAGAGGAACACCATCAAAATCTTGATGAATGGTCTTTTTGGTGTAGCTATTAAAAACCCTTTAAACTATTCCACCAGGACTGTTGTTACCACCAATGAAACCTCGCTGCTTACAAATGTGTCTAAGCACGCGTACAAATCTTTTGAGAGGTTGGAGGAATCTCGGTACATTGTGAATCACTGCAAGGAGACTGTCAAAGCTGAATCCCCGATCTATATCGGATTCAGCATACTGGATCTGACAAAGGACATGATGTACAAGTTCCGCTACGACGTTCTTCAAAAACTGTATGGCGAGAGAGTTAAGCTTCTGTACACTGACACCGACAGTTTGATCTCCCTGGAAACGGACGATCTCACACGCGAATAGAAGGATGTGCTCAAACCCCATTTGGTATTGAGTAACTTCCCTAAAATTCACACAGCGTATGACAGCTCGCGCCAGGGAAAACTCGGACTTGTTAAAGTTGAAACAGGAGCTGAACTCATCAGGGAATTCATTGGTGTTAAACCTAAAGTGTATTCTTACGAAACACAAAACAGTCGGTGCAATACTTTAAAGGGGATTCAAAGTTGCAGGCAAAAAACCATTAGTCATAGTCAATACCTGGATGTAATAAAAAATAACGAGATTACGCACACTACAGTGCACAATTTGCAGATGATGCAGGGAACAATGTGTCACACCCAGCAGAGAAAGGTAGCTCTATGTCCTTTAGAGGACTAGAGATATTACCTCTCTCCATTTAAATCTTTCGCTTACGGACATCCACAGATTGCAGCGAGCGAGTTAGAGGAAGCCATTAGCGAAGATGATGACATATTACCTCGAGCACCATCGCCGTCCTTCCCTCCACCTATGCCAAGCACATCCAGAATTCCTGATGTACAACCTTTTACTCTGGCGATCCAGTACCCCCGGATAAAAGGTTGTTCTAAAAGACGGAGAGTGGACAGCAAATTGGTGGATGAGCAACAGCGGCAGCAGCAGCAGCTGTTGCAACCTGCATGGGCTAAGCTGATGCCCTTCCCACCTGTCAAGAAAAGACGGCTGAGCTTGAGTAGACGCGTGTGAGAAGAATGTACAGTTTTTCAATTAATGTAAATATGTACCATAGTAAGAGTATACACATCACTCACTCAGCCTAAATGCCTTGTTTTGTGTGTGTATATGTATATATATATATATATATATATATATATATATATATATATATATATATATATATATATATATATATATATATATATATATATATATATATATGCAATTTTCAAATAATGTAAATCTGTTTTATAGTCAGAGTATTCACATCACTCGCTCTGTGAATAAAAAAAAATGCTCGCTTGCATATAACCATCACCAGCTAAAAAAATATACACATGTATATGCCCTGTAATATATACATATGTCAATAAAAAACGTTATTTATTAAAATTTATTTTCTCGACAACCTTCATTTTTCTCTACAACCTTCACCTTAATATATAACAACACGCAGATCATCGCATCCTCTCAGTACACCTTGAAATTTAAACATGGAAACTGGTCCTTTCCAAGGAGAAATCTTAAACCTTTTCGCTGTTCCTGTGCGGATTATTATAGCGGGTTTCAGCAATAGTGGCAAATCTGTCTTGTGTCAAAACATAATAGAAATGTATGATGCTAACTTTCACTGTATTTTATACTGCGGGGTGAGTGAACACCCTCTGGAAAGTCATCACACCATAAGCACCAAATTAAAAGTATCCAAAGAGATATTGAACCCTTTCGATTACACGGAAAGAGGAGTGGAGGGAGGTAGTAAAGGACTGTTATTTGTACTTGATGACTGTATTCTCAAAGCTAGCGACAATAAATTCGTGACCCAAGCATTCACCGCCCGACGACATTCGAATATATCGGTGATCTTCATAACCCAGAACGTGTTCCACTCGGGTAAATTCAGTAGGAGCATCAGTCTCAATTGCTCCCATTACATACTCATGAAGAATCGTGGCATTGGTCAAACTGAAGCTTTGGGCAGGCGATTGTTCGGTCGGCGGAGAGGTGTGGAGTTTTCTGACATATACAAAAAAGCTTTAACGCATAACCGATACGGTTATCTATTAGTAGACTTCGCACCATCAACACTTGAATTGTTGCAGCTCAGAAAGAATATTCTCGGAGAGACCGAATATCAAATCGCGTACAAATATGACTGAAGAACAGTTGCGACTGCTTAGGGATTTAAATGGCAATGTGACACAACCATCATGTTTCAGCGGTGTGGATGCACTACTCAAAGCAGCTAGGAAGGTAGACAAAAACGTGACTAGAGCGGACGTCGTTAATTTTTTAAAGAGTCAACCTTCATATACCTTGCACAAGAGCACGCACAAACGTTTCCTTAGAAGGAAAATCGTATCAACTAAACCTCAAGCGGCGGCCAGCACGGATTTGGCGGGCATGTCGAAATTGGCTCGACACAATGAAGGTTATAAATATCTCCTAATTTTCATTGATCAATTTTCGAAGTTTTTACACATTCTCCCCTTGAAAAAGAGGGATGGCCTTACTGTGCGCAATGCGCTAAAAACGATTATAGAATCTACAGATTTTTCAGGCCTGTCTCGCCTGAACAGTGATGAAGGTAGGGAATTTATTAACCGGCATGTAAGGAATTATCTGAAAAGTAAAAATGTATTGTTATATAGCGTCTATTCGTGGGAAATTAAAGCTTCTATAGCTGAAAGGGTGATAAGAACTATTAAAAACCGCATATACAGATACCTCACACACAACAACACGTTGAAATATATCGATGTTCTGCGAGACATAGTTAACAGTTATAACAACTCACCGCACAAGAGTTTGGGGCAGGGGCACACGCCCGAGGAGGTGCACGCTATGAGAAGCGAAGCGGACATTAAAAATCAATTCTCGAGAATGTATAAAAACGCTTTTCCCACAACGAACCGCGTCACTTCATCCTTGAACGTTGGAGACACCGTACGTATAGCTGACAAAAACCGGAACGCAGTTTTCAGGAGGGGGTATACTGTTCAAAACACTCTAGAAATTTTTAAAATCAAGAAGCTCGTCACTCTGCAAAATCCCACAGTTTACATCTTAGAAGATTTAGTGGGAGAAGAAATAAAAGGCACATTCTACAGAGAAAAATTAATACCTACCGAATTACCCGAAACCTATGACATCACCATCTTAGACAGGAGGAGGAGAGGCAGCAAAACGCACTATTATGTCAATTGGAAGGGTTATCCTGCACAATTTAATTCGTGGGTTGACGAATCGCAAATTGTGCGGACAGGAGTTGTAAAAAGGAGGTTTTAATACGTAAAAACAAAGATTTTATTTTATTCATCTCTCGTTTATCCCCCTCCGAGAGGAGTAGAGTAATTCCAACATTAAGCAAAGCATTTATCGCCACCATATCTGAAATTTTCAGAAATTTTCTTCGTGGTAATCTGACCAGCGAAAAAACATTTATTAAAAAACTCGGAAGGTGTAAGAGAAAGATCTGTCAAATATCCCTGAAATCTACATCATTAACGAAGAAGAAAATATTGAAGAGTCCATATTACTTCCTTTAGCAGCTAGTTTGATAGGCAGTCTTTTTTAAAATAGGAAAAAAAATAAAAAGAAAATAAAACAAAATAAAGGAACTCTACGTTATACCAGCTATCACATATGAGAGGTTGACTAAAGGTCAGGGAACATGCGTCAACAGCAATAATGTTAATAACCATAGTAATAGCATTAACATCAATGCCGACGGTGAAGACGGTGCTGGTGGCTGAGGAGGAGGAGGAGGGGGAGGGTGGGTTAATGCGGGGTGGGTGTTGCACCCATTCCTCTTAACGTGCAGAGAAATGTGAATTTTCCAGCAAATGCCAAAACAGTTACACCTCCACCTCCTATACCTCCTGTCGAGGACGATCGTGTGAAGAAGGGAGAACAGCTAATTTTAAATGTGCTCAACCGCGGAGTTACCCACAAAAGAGTTAATCCTGACCTGCCTGGTATTATTCCTATATTATTCAAAGATCATCAAATACCATATGTGACCGCCTTGGTTAACCACTTGCAAAATTCAGTGCGACTGAATGGAATGAAGAAGGGGACTTGTCCCACCCACTTATGGGATATAACATTTTAGATGTGGCAAGAGAATTTCAAGCAAATAAGAAGACGAATGATAACAATGACCCAGTTATAACTATATAACTGAACGGGGTGGTATTAGAGAGCAGATGGTGAGAAACTCAGCTATAAAAAACAGATAGAAGCATGGCTCAATTCACCTAGGAAAGGAGGGGGAGGAGGAGGAGGAGGGAGGAGAATAATAAAAAACAAGGTGGCAAAGAGAAAGGTGAACGTGTGGCAACCATATTGATGTGTCAAGAAATTAACGTGTTCAATCCCGCAGCAGCAGCAGCAGCAATAAACTTTTTCACGAGTGAGTGACCGTTCTGACGCACATCACAAATTATCTGTGGCAAATCCTTCCCTTATCGCGAGGTTTAAGACCTGTTCAATCGTGTTCGATTATGGGGGTGGGCTCGGGGATAAACCTGTTCAATCAAGAGGGTGGGGACAGAGCCTAGTGTGATGAATCACAGAGGGGAAGACGAAGGGGTGTGGAAAACCGAAGGAGTTTATGGAGGCATTAGTATTCCAGTTCGTGTAGCGTTAACATGTACACCCTTCCAATTTTCATAGTTCAGAGATGGCTTCGTCACCTTGCAAGTTGGCTTTCGGGAGATTATCCGAGACCAAGTTCAAGAAGAAGGAGTGTTGCCTGGTTATAGCTACTAACTGTGTAATGTGCCGGAGTTATGGCATTGCTCAAGACATTGTGAGAGTTTACCCCTACGCCGACATTGCAGGTCTCCGTTACAACAGAGCTGGGATGAGTTACGCTGCATTCCGCCACCGCGGGATAGAAGGTACCGCCGTTTTGAGAGTGCCCAAGGGAGAGAATACACTCGATGCAGAAGAACCCGGCCTACCCGTCATTGCTACGTTGCTAACCCAATATGGAATTGGCACTTCTGTGGAAGAGAACGAATTCGCCAAAACAAGTATAATGTATTCCAAGGATGAAGACCATGCAGAAAGGTTGCGAAACAATACGAGAGAAATGAGATACAATTACTTCTACGCATCATTGAAGAGTTTGAAATCGCAGTTAATGAAAGTGTCGCGTGAAGAAGTGAAATATACTCGTATTCTATTTGCTGCGAGGATAGGACTAAGTAGTCGCGTGAACTGTGATTGGTTAAACCATTACCTGCCTGCGATTGTCTCCTTTGGTGAGAAGATGAAACGACACGGAAAAGTCACTTGCATAGCTATCACGGAAATTGCTTTATCACACCTTGAAGAGAGGTGTGAGGATGATGTGAAGTTGAAAGACGCATCATCCAAATTGAAACGTTTGGAAATAATGGACGTGGAGAAATTATGTTTGGGGGTTGAACAAAACATGGATGTTTCTTCAAAACTGAAACATTTGGAAATTGTGAACGCGGAGAAATTTAATATGTGTATTTTAATATGTGTATGTCTGTATGTATGTTCCAACAATTTGTATAATAAAACAGTTTTTTTTATTTTATACATAATTTTTTATTCATCCATTCTATGTTGCGAGGTAATAAATGTATGCAATCGTGTGTATTACCAGCATTGCACATTCAACATGTGTAGCGATTACATTGTATATGTGAATAGTGGGTTGTGTCTGGATTTATTTCCCGAAAACCGGCCCTGTAAATTTACAAACAAATTGTCCACTCCCATAACTCTATCAAAAGAGGTGGAATATGAAATGGGTGTTGTAGGGGTTACACTCCCAAATGATACTATGCTGTCACACCTGAAGATAGAGATTTCACAATTCATTTTAAAGCAACCTTAAATCAGGGTTTGGCACCTCACTCGTATGGTTTCACGTATTAGCGGGAGATATGAATAGATTGACCAGAGCACTCAATACGGACATTACAGAACAGTTGGAACCATTTTACGGTGCATACATTCGAGGTGTTATGCAAAGGGAAGGATTATTTTCATGGAACGATGATTTGAAGAGGATGAGTCTCACATACGCGAATGCCGAGGTGGCGAAAGTAGAAGGAATTGTTTCAGTCACTGTAAAGTTTAGTGTTAGAGCAGCACGAGCATTAGGGTTTAACACAGAATTGACATACGCGATTTATGGTTCAGGGGCAACGAGAAATCATCACTCCAGAATTTCTTATCTCGATAATCACAGTATTGACTGTGTGTACTTATATTCCAACATTATTCAACCTTCACCTCTGGGTGATAAAACTGTAAACATCCTGGATTGTTTCACGATGGAATATGCACCGAGTAGAGGTGTACATAATGCTGTTTATAAACCTTTAACCGTGAATGCGGTGGATTACAACGCGATTGATGTAACGAATCAGAAGGGGGAAAACGTCAAGTTTATTACAGGTAAAACCGTGTCATGCACCCTTCATATAAGGCCTAGATGAATGAAATTGTGCGCAGTACATTATCAGTATGGTTGGCGAACACATTATATATGTGAACAGTCTCGGCAGCCTGGACAAGTATGAAAATAACTCCCCATCAGGGTTTGTGAATAGGTTACCCACTCCTATATTCCTGCCAAATGGTAGTGAATATGAAGTAGGTCTTGCTTCGATCATGTTTCCAGGCGTTTATTACGTTGTATTATCGAGAGATGAAGAATTCGCCCTCTACTTTGTTACTGATCGTGGTAAAAACGATAAGCATGCCTATAGCTGTAGACCAACGACAGCTATGTTAGCAGGGGATATGAAAAGGTTGATGAGGATGCTTAACAAAGATGTTTTTGAACATTTAAAAGTCTATTTTGACACTGAATACAAAAACGTTTTCAACAGCAATGATATATTCAGTTGGGATGAGGATAGCAGGAGAGTTATCATCCCTTACGTTAGGAGGAGGAACATTAAGGCGGGTGACATTAGAAGTGTGACTGTCAAATTCAGCGATAAAGCTGCCAGGTTGTTAGGTTTTAAAAATAATACAGCGTACGAAGTTTACGGCCTCGAGGCATTGAATGTGCACCTCTCTGACGATTCCTTACCCGATAATTGTGGTGTAGATTATATGTACGTGTACACAGATATCGTTCAACCGACTGTTTTTGGAGGTGAACTAGTAAATATATTGGATTGTTTCACATTAGAGAGTGGTAAAGGGAGGGGGATACACAATACGGTATACAAAGGATTAAACACGAACATCCTGGAACAGATTTCGATTGTTATCACGGACCAGAATGGGAGGCGTATCCATTTGAACAACGGTTTGAGTGTCACCTGCGTGCTTCATATAAGACCCAGATAGAGAGGTACGTATAAAAACACCTTCTTTTCAGCCTTTTTCATTATTTACTTTTGCAACCTCGCGTAATTAGGAACGTTCAAACGCGCGATCTGCTTAACAAAAACAGGGGAGAAGATTGAAAATTTTTTTTTTTTTAGTTAACAGGTATGAGGGTTGTCTTTGCTCCACCCTGTGGGATGGAATTTAAAACATTATTCCTGTCCAAACCTTTAAGGAAGGGAGGCGGTTTAGAAGACATTTCAGTTTTCTATCCGAGTAATAGAAGGGGCGGAGGTGTATTTTCGGCATTTGCCGGCATTGCACATAGGGTACTTCCTTTTTTGTTGAATGTTGCTAAACCTTCTGTTAAAGAATTTGGCAGATCGGTGCTTTCCGATGTAGTGAATGATCGGTTGCCCTTGCGGGAATCTTTAAAAAGACATGGAGTGACAGCTCTCAAAAGCACGGGCCGACGAATTTTAAATGGAAGTGGGAGGGTCGCCAGGAAAAAGGTGGGAGGTGGAGTACGTCGTACACTCACTAGCTGAGCCGCGAGGAGAGGGAATAAGAAGAATAAGAAGAAGAAGAAGAGAATGACGAATCGAAGGGTTAAATCGAGAAGTAAATATAACAAGGATGTGTATGATCATCTTTAATTCATTAACCTTTTGCCTGTTGGCGTCCGTGCACACATTCTCTCTCTTCTTGCATTTTTTTTCAGAAATGGCGGGCATTGTTCCTAACGTGCCTGGGATGGGAAACAAGGTTCCTGCCTCCTCCTATATTGCGGGTATCTCAGAATTGTTCCCCAGTGTGAACAGACGTAGGATTATAGAAAGCTCGATTAATTTGAAGGAAAGGTTGGATTTCACACCGAGTAACAATTCAGTAAATCGAATCCTGACTGACAGCTATATCAAGTTTCGTATTAATGGTATTACCGGTTCCTTCTTGGATTTATCGAGTATAGCTTTGGAATTATACATTACAGTGGCCAGGGCCGGCGCACAGCTAGCAGACGATGTACATATTGCACTGGTTAATGGTATAAGTAATACACTTTTTAAATCCGTCTCTGTTTTCTTGAATGAAAAGTTGGTGGAATCGTGTCCTGTTTTTAACTATCAATCATACATAAAAATGCACAAGAGCGTTAAAACCAGCGCACCACCGACTGTTGGTATAAGTGGTTTTTTCCACGATGATTTTAACGTTATGCATGGTGTTACAAGGACTTATGCCACCGCTTCTTTCGGACAGCTGAGTAGGTGGGAATCTTGGATGATGAGCCCTGTTAAGGCGGGGGGAATTCACACGTACTTTCCACTCCTTATAGATCTGGTGAGTATAGACATGTATTTGCTGGATTCCGTGGATTTGAGAATAAGACTCGAAATGGTGAATAACAACTGGGTGATGGGTGCACACACAGACGGACACTTAAATGACCTGAATATAGAAAAGGTCAAGTTGTGGATTGATTGGGTTACCCCTCATTATAACGCCATGTCCGATTTAAACACCGCTCTAGCAGTTAACCCGATACAATATATATTTGATAAGACTTTATATAAAACGTATGTTATAGGGCAGAACGAGGATTCCATTTTAATAGATCAACCTTTCAATACCTGTATACCTGAAAAGATTACACTGGCCATGATAAGCATGCAAACATTTTCGGGGAATTACGCAGCCAATAGTTTATATTTCGGAGCTTATGACTTGAATAATGTGCACATCACAGTTAATGGGAATATGGTGCATCACATCAACTGTAACTTTCCTAATACTATCACACAATTGTATTACGAGACTCAAAAGTCGATAGGAGGGGAACATGATAACCTCATTACCTATAATAGTTTTAAAAATGGGAGAGCCATCTGTTGTTTCAGCTTCGTTACAGAAGAGGTGGAAGATTCTATGCCCGTTGAAATTTCAGCCAGTTTGAGAATATCTATAAAGCTGGGCACGGTCGCAACGGTCGCACCACACCCTTGCATGATTTTACTGTTCAGTGACACGAAAGGTATTTTAACCATTGCTTCGGATAGAGTCATTCAGTGCGATGTTAGGGGCTAGGTGTGATGGATACGAAAGAAATCAAGACAGTTTTACAGGGTTCGCTAGGGAGTCTTATTAAATATTTAGGTGTGTTCGCTTCAGATGAAGTGGGTGCGTTTAAAATACCCGCGAATAGGATTAAACCTTTAGTTTTTATATCTAATACTCTACCTTCAACTTCTAGTATTGACCTTGTCGGACATTGGGTGTGTTTTTATATAGGCTGTTCGCCTAGGGATACAATCTATTTTTTTGACAGTTACAGTATAAAACCGCAAATTTATTCGGGTAGCTTCTCATCTTTTCTCGGTGCGCATTCGGATTTTACCCTTCGCCAGTCCGTAAGGCAGATACAGCCCGATAATTCTTACAAGTGCGGTCTTTACTGCGTTTTCTTCGTTCACTGTACGAGTCATACAGGGTTAAAAATGGAATTTTCATTCTAAAATTAATTTCAATATACTTACCTGGATACTTCATACAGCACTTAGTTCGCACGCGCGAGAAAACAACACTTACAAAAACAACACACTAACCCATAAACAACATTATCACCTTAATACCACTAACCCTGAATGGTTAAAAATAAAAGAGAAAACCTTGCTTTTTCAAACCACCAATTATCACAGTCTGTAAGTAACGATAACTTGGTGGTTAAACGTAAACTAAATTAGAGCGAGCCTTATCAGTGAGGGGGCCCTTCTTCAGCTCAGCTGAAATCAGTAATCCCAATTCTTTTAAAAGAAAATTGAAAGGCTATTTTCTTGACGTTGTTGGATGAGCCATTGTTGGCATTGTGTTTTGGATCAGATGTTTTGTTTTAATCAGTATGAGGCTAAAATTTTAAACAAACATTTTATGTATATTTTAACCAATGCACGTTGTAAGAATACCCACTGTAAATTTGTGGAATAAAGGTATTATTATTATTATTATTATTATTATTATTATTATCACCTCTGGTAACGACCGGTAAACAGCGCCACGCCCCCCTCTCCCGCTCAGCTGATCATCAGTAATCCCAACATTGAGAGTGGGGAGGTGGGTGGGATGTATGAAGTATCCAGGTAAGTATATTGAAATTAATTTTAGAATGAAAATTCCATTTCAAAATACATTCCCTGGATACTTCATACAGCACGATTCCCAAAATTTTACTGGAGGTGGGATCGATCGTACTAGAGGTTGATTAGTGACCTATCCAACTATTCTACTCATTGACTTGGTAAGAATAGAAGGAAGCTGCGTACTCACCTAGACTCAGAGTTCTGCCGACTCATGGAGGTCAGGTATGCGCAGAAGGTCTGACGTCTCAGGGATAAGAGTGTGGAGGCAACATAGCCCTACATCCACTTTGCTCTTATATGAGTCTCAGGGATAAGAGTGTGGAGGCAACATAGCCCTACATCCACTTTGCTCTTATATGAGAACAGTCTAGTCATGTCAAGTTAGTCTCGCCCTGCCAGGGACTCGAGAACTTAACCCAAACATACTGCGGGAAATTGCAATAATGAAGTTAATGTCTTAACCTAATAAATTGCTTATTAATCAATCAGAACGTAAATATAATAATTTTTAAAATATATATTTAACCATATAAATATATAAAATAAATAATGAGTTAATTAATTAATGACCTGACCCGCAGCAACAAAAGGTCCCAAAGAGGAACAACCATCTAAACTCCATGAAATATCTTTAAAATAAAATAGAGAAAAGACAGAATTGGATCTCCAGGATGCGGCCTCCAGCACCCTAGAGATAGAACAATTCTTAAGAAAAGCCGCACTAGTGGCTATAGATCTAATGCTGTGGGCCCTGGGAGGAGGACCCCCTACACCTCCCAGTGCTCCAGCACCAGAAATAACTTCTCTCAGGAAGAAAGAAATGGCATTTTTGGAAATGCTCTTCCTGGGTCTCTTAGGAGAAATAAATAGGACACTTGGACGTGGGACGAGGTCCTTAGTCCTGTCTAGATAAATAGACAATGCCCTAACTGGACAAAGAGGTGAACCCTCAGGGAGATCACCCGCAAAGTCTCTGAGGGACTTCAGGATAAAAGACCTGGGAACAGGCTTACTAGCCGATTCCGTCTTCGCCATGAAGTGGGAGACATAAGAGAGAACTAAATCCTCTCCTGAGGAAGGGACCGAAGAGGAAAGGGCTTGGAGCTCACCGACCCTTTTAGCTGTGGCTAAGGCTACTAAAAAGAGGACCTTCTTCGTCATGATCCTTAGGTCCTTTGATGCCAAGGGTTCATATTTAGAAGACATGAGGTCTTGCAAAACCACATTAAGATCCCAAGAAGGGAAGGAGGAAGCCTTCCTAGGAGCTTGTATCTCGAAGGCTTTAATGAGATCTCTGATGGCCAGGTCTGAGCTGATGGAAGGTAGCTTAAATCTAAAAACTGCTGAAAGCATAGACCTGTAAGCCTTAATGGTAGGGACAGAGAAATGACGATGCTCCCATAACCACAGAAAGAATTCCGTAACCTTAGGAATGGAAGGACGCGAAATAGAATGTCCTTGCCTCGTGCACCAACCTCTATAGACTTTCCACTTAGATTGATAAGAGGCTAAAGAAGATTTTCTTCTGCAGTGGCTAAGGACCTTAGCCACTCTAGAAGAGAACCCTGAGGCTCTCGCGAATCGCTGAAGAGTCGACACGCATGAAGACGAAGCATTCGGGGATTTCTGTGGAACCTGCGCACATGAGGTTGACGAAGGTGGTTCCGTCTGGGTGGAAGAGGAACAGGTGGTTCCAGAAGGTGTTCCATCAAATCTGGGAACCACTCCCTTTGAAGCCATAGTGGAACAATTAGAGTTAGCTGACAGTTGGTGGAAGACTTCAGCTTGTTGATCACCTGGCGGATCATTGCAAAAGGGGGAAAAGCGTAAGCCTGAAGATTGTCCCACGGGTATAACATCGCATCCACCCCCACAGCCATAGGGTCCGAGGTTGGCGCAATATAAGCATCGCAACGGTGATTTAGCGATGTTGCAAACAGGTCTATGTTCACTGGCCATCTCCTCCTTAGCTTGTTGAAAACTTCCATGTCCAGCGTCCATTCTGACCCTATGATTTGGTTGGGTCTTGAGAGAGCATCTGCAATCACGTTGCAGCGACCCATAACAAACTGAGGGCGGAGAGAGATCTGCAAGGTCTCTGTCCATCTCAAGATTCTCTGAGCTATATCGTTGAGAACGACTGAGCGGACACCCCCCCCACGTCTCAAATACGAGATTGCTGTCGTGTTGTCCGAGAAGACAGCCACCGTTCGGCTCTTGAGCAAATCTTGAAAAAAGTGAAGACCCCTCTCCACTGCAATCAGCTCCCTTGCATTGATGGATAGGACGGATTCCTCGCTGGACCAAATCCCTGAGGCGAATTGGTTCGTCAGATTTGCGCCCCAACCCACGTCCGAGGCGTCGGACCAAAACAGAAGCTCTGGTGGGGAGGTCACGAGAGAGATTCCTGATGCAAGACGATCCTCTTCTATCCACCAGAGAAGGTCGTCGTGACAAGCCGAGTCCCAAGGGATCAGGACAGAGTCATCGTCGAAGTCCCAGCTCCTCCTGAGAGCCAGTTGGAGTGCCCTCATGCGAAGCTGAGCTCCAGGAACTAGATGAGCCAGAGAAGACAGATGGCCCAAGAGAACCCTCTAAAATGCCGCAGATTGCTCCCTTGAGGATAGAAATTCTTCTGCTATTGAGAAGAACCTTTCTACCCTCAAGGGAGTCGGGAAAGCCCTCAAAATCGAGGACTCCAACCTGATCCCCAGATAAGTCATAGATTGAGAGGGTGTCAGATTGGACTTCTCGAAATTTATAACAATTCCGAGAGTCTGACACAGGTCTATTACCAGGTCCCTTGCCCGGATCATTGCTTCCTTCGAAGAAGCCAGAACCAGCCAATCGTCCAGGTACCGGAGTATCCTTACTCCGGCCTGGTGGAGAAAAGCAGATACAGGAGCCATTATCCTCGTGAACACCTGAGGTGCCGTAGTAAGACCAAAACACAGGACTTTGAATTGCCAAGCCCTGCCTCCAGCTACGAAGCAGAGGAACTTGCGTGACGATGGACGAATAGGAATCTGAAGGTAGGCGTCCTTCAGATCTATGGAGACCATCCAGTCGTCCCTCCGAATGGACTGAAGGACAGACTGGGTAGTCTCCATATGAAATTTGGTCTTTACAATAAAGGTGTTTAGGATGGAGAGATCGATAATGGGTCTCCATCCTCCAGTCGCCTTGGGCACCACGAACATGCGGCTGTAATAGCCTGGAGACGGAGACGTGGGCTCGATCGCACCCTTCTGCTGAAGAGCTCGGATCTCCTCCTCCAGCGCTATCCCTCTGATGGAAAGAGGGGAATACGAATCGAGGGTGATGGGAGTCCCAGAGAGAGGGGGAGGGGTGTGGAAAGGAATCACATACCCCTCCCTGAGGACTTCCACCACCCACGAGTCTACACCTTTGTCCCTCCAAGATGTCCAGTGAAGGGACAGACAGCCGCCAATCTGAACCGGACAAGGGAATGACTCCTAGCGGCGAAAACCCCGTCCTCTAGGAGATCGCCCACGGGGAGATTTCGCAGGAGGGGCCTGCGGCGCTGGAGAAGCCGCACGCTTATTGACAAAATTAGATTTTCCGCCTCGATAAGAGCCCCTACCTCTACCGGAGCCACAAGTAGAGGCGCCGACATTAACCCCAGAACCACCAGAAGAGGCCTTCGGGAGGAACCTGGCTGAAGAAAAAGAGGGCAGTTTGACCGCCTTAGAAGTAGCTAACTTGGCTGAAGTAGTGGAGTCATCTTTAACTTCACTAATGACTCTTTCTAGAGTCTCTTGCTCAAATAAATCCTGACCTGCTAAGGGGGAGGACAATAATTGGGTCTTTTGGAATTGTTGTACTGTACATGCGGAGGCAAATGAGATAAGATACCTTCCCTTCTCTTGACTTGAAGGAAGGTAGCGATAGAGGCAGCAATATTGGAGGAATTAACTAGAGAAATGGAAAAAGACTGAATGAGAGCCTCAAAGATCGAGGGATCCGGAGGGACGAATCCCGATTCTTTAATGAAGTTAAGGAGAGTGGAAAGGAGCCAGAAAGAAAAAGAATTATTTTCCAGCTGGTGACGACCTAAAGATTCTAATCGGGAACATTCATCATACGAGATGCTCAAAGACCTCTTCTGCGAAACAGGGGCCGAAAGCCTACCTAAAGCTACGTTAGGTTTGGGAGAACCCGCAAGATCAGGCGAATCCGGAGCTAAATATAATTTCTTCTTATGAGGAAGAGGACAAAGTGAAACCTTACCTTCCGATAGTGAGGATTGAAATCTATTCCTAACATCTTGGATAACCTCCGAAATTCTATCGTAAAGATTGACTCTATGCTCTGATTTACCCTCCTTAACCTTGGAGGAATAAATCTTCTCTAAGGCGCAACCTTTCGGAGGATTGGAAGGTTCCGGAATGGATTCTGGATGGAAAGCCCAAATAAGCTTAAAAACCTCGTCGAGTGGGGAATCAGAACCAGAATCCCCAATAGACGAAGCATCATCCTCATTAGAAACAGACTGAAAATTAGAAAAATCAAACCCAACCGACTTCTGAGGAGGAGGAGGAAAGGACGAATCCTGCGAACACCCAGGAGCCTGAGAAGAAAGTGAAGAACCCAGCGAAGACAAAGGGACAGAAGTAGAAGCAGAAAGAATCTGCGAACTACTCTCGCCAGACGAGGGATGAAGCTGCGAATGACAAGGAGCAGCTGAACTCTGCGAAAAAGAAGCGGAAGAGTGAGACTGCAAAATATCTGAAGCAAGAACACCTTGCGAAGACCCAGACAATGAACCCGACACCGAAATCACAGAGGTGGACTGACTCTTCACAATCCCAGACGAAGGCAAAGCCTGCGAACAACCCAGCGCAGGGAAAGCCTGCAACAAACCGGACACAGGTGGAACCTGCGAACTCCCAGAAGCAAGAATATCTTGCGACAACCTAATGACAGGACGAACCTGCGAAACCACAGGTGCAGGAGAAACCTGCGACGACCCAACACCTTGCGGAGGAAAAACACCATCACCATGACCCTGAGAAACTGACCCATCAAGATTCGCATGTATACTGCACGGCAAACCCTGAGATGCGACACCTGAACCATGACGCACGTCAGATCGCTGAGAATAAACAAGTTGAGCTACTTGCTCAGGAATATTTAAACCTAATTGCCTAGCTTTAACAAAATCAATACAATTAATAATATCAGGGGAAAAAGAAATACCCGACTGCACCGGGCCAACTGGTTCCCCCCCATGCCGACATGACACTTCTCGGGGGTTAAGCAGAGGCGGATCATTAATTCCTTTATTAGAGGAATGGCAGACCGAGGCAGTCGGGGGAATGTCTGAAAAAAAAGAAGGGTTAGTGGTACAAACATCATCATCTTCAGTCCCTAATCCCCTATCTAAAAGATTGCCTAATTCAATAAAAGACATCTGCATCGATTCAGCAATCTGATCCGAAAAAGATGCAGAAAATTGACTGACTGATTTATCAAAAAGATCAGTTATATCAGATTTTGACAGGTGCTCACCGGAAGCATCTGCAACATTACAACATCATTGCTATTACCCGAAGAAGGTTCGGTTAAGGGCTCCTCGATAACCCCTTGAATAGCAGCCGTCTTAGCTTTAGATTTTCGTTTTTGTACTAGAGATTTTGATGTTTGACATATCTGGCAAACTCATCAGATGACCATTGTTCACAATCGGCACATTTCTTACTCTCCGTACAATGCCCCCCTCTACAATTACAAATAGAATTACAAATAGAATGTCTATCATTAGACAGGCTACTCATCCGAGTCTTGCAATTTTTACAGCTGCGTCTGGAGTCACACTTGTCAAAGTCCTGTGACGATAATCCTTCGGAATCCATACTGGGAATAAGAAGCAGGTGACAAAACAGGAATAAGGAAATCCTAAAGTTGAAAGTGAAGCGAAGCCGAGAGAACCTCTCTCGACGAGCGCGAGAAAACAACTGATGATCAGCTGAGCGGGAGAGGGGGGCGTGGCGCTGTTTACCGGTCGTTACCAGAGGTGATAATTGGTGGTTTAAGAATTTTTTCTTTATGGGTTAGTGGTATTAAGGTGATAATGTTGTAAGTGTTGTTTTCTCGCGCGTGCGAACTAAGTGCTGTATGAAGTATCCAGGGAATGTATTTTGAATCGGTTTTGTCGTTAATGA